>NC_133310.1:22800365-22874553 GCF_012295235.1 Primulina huaijiensis | reverse complement strand
CCCCCCCCCACCCCACCCCACCCTACCCTATTTTATTTGTATAAACAAAATCACTCGCATGATATTTATAAATAATAAGATCTGTGGATTCCTATATATGGCCGCCTGTTTCTGTTTTACGATATGATGTGTGTTTTCTATCCTTTTCATGTAACTCAATCGCAATATTCTCACACAGCACTGCTTGCTGATGATAATTTTCTCCCAAGTTTGATCACTTTCATTGATGATCTGCAGATGGTGATGAAGATGCACGTGTACGCTCTGATTGGTACATCGCTAATATATAATATATACCATATATATATTAATCTAACTGATCCCTTTCTTCAACACTCAATCCTATAATATAATATATAATAGAAAAATAATAAGTAGTTTATTATTTTACTGATAGAAGATAGCAGCTTCAAGGGGTTGCAGATTGTACAGTGTGTTGGACTTTTTGATATAAGGGTTCTTTCTTTAAAAGAATAATATATTTTTTTTATTATTATTCTCTGGATTTTTCAGGGTTCATCCTCCCACTGTTGCACTAATTTAGTCTTTAGTCAATTTCTCAAAAGTAATTTCATCAACAGGTACGCGCGCGTATGTCTTCTTGATGTATACGTTGTTTATGAGTATGTAGCGTAGTTGTGTAACGATCAGTGTTTATATTTTTCTGTCTCTCCAAGATTGATGGCTACGTACTTTCATGGGAATTCGGAAATCCTAGGAAGTGGCGATGGATTACAAACCCTTATTTTCATGAATCCTGCCTACGTTGGATTCTCTGACAACCAGCCGTCAGCAGGTGCAAACAACAGCAACTTCGTATTCCTCAACCCAAACTCATCTGGAAGCTTACACCACGCGCCGCCGTCACAAACTCAACATTTTGTCGGCATCCCCCTCCAGAGCTCCAATTCAAACACCGCAGCTGCCATGTCAACGCAACAGCAGTCTCACCAGCCAAATGTATCGGCCCTCCACGGATTCTTTCCGGGAGTCCACTACAATCTTTACAACCAGCACATCGACCTACAGGAGGCGCGTGACGTTTCACACTCTCATCAAGGACTTTCTTTGAGCCTGTCTTCTGAGCAGCAACGTCAGCAGCAGCCGCCGATGGTGTATGGTTCTTTCAAGCAGGAAAGAGAGATCCCCTCTCAAGCAGTCGTGACCAACATATCTACGCCACGTGGAGGTGACGTCAAGGGTTCTTCGGGAGGATCGCCGTCCTCAACTTCAGGCGTTTCTACCGGCGTGAATGGGGTGCAGAGCGTACTGTTGAGTTCCAAGTATTTGAAAGCGGTGCAGGAGCTTCTTGATGAAGTTGCTAATGTTGGGAAAGGAGAAAAGAGTAGAAATGAATCCGACAAGGGGATTGATGAGCAGCTACAGACTAATGGAAAATCAACGGCCGATGGGGTGAATGAAGATGGGCAAAGTGGTGGAGAGAGCAGTGCAAAACGTAGGTCTGAGCTTAGTACAGCAGAGAGACAGGAAATTCAGATGAAGAAAGCTAAGCTTGTTAACATGCTTGACGAGGTAAGCCTATTTCTGTTTTCAGTTGTGTAAGAATATATAAGAAGCAGCCTTTAAAATCCAAAGTTGAATTTAAAAAATTGAAGGGTTACCATCATCTGAATTTCATGTCAGATATGTTCTTTTCCAACTGTCCTGTTTTCATTATTACAAGAAAACTTGGATTGCGATTTTTATTTATTTTATTTAGGACTGCCAAAAAGAGAGATTACTTTCCACTGCAATTCCATATTCAAGAACATGAAATCTGTTCAGGCATAAACCATACTTCATCTCTTTTGAGTGTTTTGCATATTTGGCAGAAGAAATATCGAAGTTTCTTACATCAAATTTCTAAAGTTTACTTCTGCAAACATGTGTTGTAAAGGTTGAGCAGAGGTACAGGCAATACCATCACCAGATGCAGATTGTAATTTCTTGGCTTGAACAAGCAGCTGGAATCGGCTCTGCAAAGGCTTACACAGCCGTAGCTCTTCAAACAATCTCGAAGCAATTCCGGTGCCTAAAAGACGCAATCTTGGGCCAAATCAAATCTGCTAGCAAAAGTTTAGGTGAAGAAGACAGCTTTGGAGACAAGATGGAAGGTTCAAGACTCAAATACGTGGACAATCAGATTCGACAGCAAAGAGCTTTGCAGCAACTGGGAATGATCCAGCCCAACGCTTGGAGACCCCAGAGAGGACTTCCGGAAAGATCTGTTTCTGTTCTACGCGCCTGGCTCTTCGAACATTTCCTCCATCCGTAAGTACCCTCTTCATTTTTCTGATAGATTTCATGTTTTATAAGTTTTCTCCCATTGGATTTGCCTGAATTTGATTACTGTTTGGTTTATAGGTATCCCAAGGATTCAGATAAGATGATACTTGCTAAACAGACAGGGCTCACCAGGAGTCAGGTACATATTTATCCATTCGGTAGATTGTTGATCTTTTCTTATACTTCATTTGTAGATGTATGTATATAATCTATATATCATCTACAGGTGTCTAATTGGTTTATAAATGCTCGGGTTCGACTTTGGAAGCCGATGGTTGAGGAGATGTATTTAGAAGAAATGAAAGAAAATGAGAAAACTGGATCAGATGATAAACATCGCAAAAGAGAACAAATGGACGACTCAATCTCGAAATCTCCAAAAGAAAAGAGCCCGGGAATCAAGAAACCAAACAAAAGCATAATCTCAAATCAAGAAACATACCAGCCTCCAAACCAGAACACTGCTTCAACAATGGCACTACCTACAAATTCGACGTCCCAAATCGGAGCAAACGTCAGAAACCAACCACGTTTCAACCTCGTTGCATCATCCGAAATGGAAAGAATCACCCAACGGAGTCCCAAGAAACAACGGATTCCTGAAATAATAGACTTTGCCTCAAAGGCAACCGATACCGGACTGATGTCCCTGAAATTTGACATCGAGAGGCAAACCAGAGATGGTTTCACCTTTATGGGAGCTCCCACGAATTTCATTGGAGGGTTCGGCTCGTATCCAATGGCTGAACTCGAGAGATTCGGGCCCGAGCAATTCCAAGCTCCATATTCTGGCAATGGTGTTTCGCTCACCCTGGGCCTCCCCCACTGCGAAAGCCTTCCCATTTCAGGAACCCATCAAGCATATCTCCCAAATCAAAGCATACAAATAGGAAGGGGAGTTGAAATCGGCGAAGCAAACTTCATAACTTCAGAATACTAAGTTCCATTTACACCAGTTTCCCCCTTGATTATTGTTATTACATGTTGGTGTGGAGGAGCAAGAAAATTCATATAGAATATATATATTATACATTTTTAGTTCTTACAGACAGGTTAGGATCTTCAGAAAGCATATGGATTGTGATTGTATATTAATTTTGTTGCTGCAGATAAGTAGTTGAATTGTAATACTGGATATATAGACGCCAGCAATATTGGGTGGCACAGAAGAATAAAGAGTGAACTTTTATATATTATTATTTCATGTCATATATATGAACCTTAATTTAAGGTGGAATTTCAGCAATGGGGCATGCCTTTCCAGTTCTTGATTTTGTGTTGTTCCATTAAAGGATTTGCCGAAGAATGTCGTTACCAGTGAAAACCCAACTCCCAGTGTCTAAATCAGAACTCCTTGATGTCCTAAAATATTATACCATATATTTGTGTATTCATTTGTCAATCAATTTATAATGGTAATATTCAAGCAAAAAATCAAAATTTATATATAATTCTTAAGCAAAAAATTCTTATCGGTTAAATACAATAAATTTGTTTTCGGGGCCTTGACCAATTTTAAAACAACGAAGCCCTTATCCATTCTGTCTTATCAAAACTTAGAAAATGAACTGGACATAAAACATAGACTAGAAGAACAAGACAATAAACTAAAAGTGGGAGATTGAGATTCTTTGTATACTAAATAGAATGACGAATGTTTCTTTGAATAAAAAAATGTCAAAAATTATTGCTTGTGTGAGTGAGAGACTTAGTAGACTTACTTTACAGCTTTAATATTTTTAATGGAATTTGCTATGGACCACATGAGAGTTATGAAGACCTTATCTCCAATCTCCAATGTATGTGTTAAAGAAAGAATATTAAAAAAAATAAAAAGGAAATGCCCTTTTGGCTACAATAAAGACAAGGATGGCTCTTGAAAGATCTTGAAAAAACAATGCCGTATGAAAGTAGATATGTTAGGTGTGGATATTAATTATTTTGCATCTGTGTTCATGTTAACTAAAATGATCAAACAAATAATTGTTTTAGTGTATGCTACACTTTTCCTATTTTTAATACAACATATTTAATAGATAATCGAATTGAATTGACCTCATATTTTTTATTTTGAATTCAGATGAACATTTATCCATGTCGAAATTTGTCGTACTCTAAAATTTCATTGCAAATATCGGGACAAGAACTTCAGCACAAAGCTTTGGATTATGGACAGCAGAGGTAAAATTCACAACCACAAAATTTTTACTCAAACAAAAACTTCAACTAAACCCACTGTTACTCTACCCCATAGGTCTTCTGCATCAAAATTCCAATCAAGAAATAACCTTAGACAATGTTTTATGTGTTCCATCCTTTCATTTAAACCTTCGTTCTTATTAATACTATCGGGCTTCCTAATCCATCATGAGTTATTACCCGAGAAATATCACATCAAGCCCATTATTTTATATGAGGCCCAATTTTTTTCATTCCGATTCTGATTCGGAATCTGAGTCCATCAAAGCATGAAATCAGCTGACTTTAAATAATAATATATTATTGCCAAAATATATATTTTTTAAAAAAAATATCAATAATAAAAGTTGATATATTATGGATTTGGGGTAGAAAAAATTGAAATAAAAAAAAATGAATCGGAAAATGTGAATGATTTTTATGTTTGGTAGATTGTGTTCACGCCTGATTTCTTTTTATCTTTTTTTTTTTAAAAAAAATTCTTATTTTCAGAATTTGAAATTAAATTGGTCGTAGACTTGAAACCTGTGTGTTGTTTATCCAATATTTAGAGAAATTGATGTCGGCGCAAATATGTGAGTGCTTACGCATGTAAATGAAATCAACGCTGGCAGTAAATGCAAACAAAAACCAAGACCTGGACTTAAATATAAGTAATTGAAATAAAGTTTGGATTAAATTGCAAATTCCGTGTGCTCATCGGGAAATAATCATTGCAGAATTAAGTAAAATGATGAAAGACGCAGAGGAATATAATTTTTTATGACTTAAATGATTTTTTTTTATTTTTTTAAAAAAGATTTTATTTCGACATCTGTAAACTTTTTTTTTTGGGTTTTATAATATTGCAAGAATTAAAAGTCAAAACGGAATCTACGAATCTGAAAGCTATTACAATAATAATATTCATTCTATTTGACTTTTCTTAAAAAGATCCACCACGTGGGAAATGAAAGTCAAAGAGTCGGTGCATGGCAGACGACCAGTCCAAGTCCAAAGCCCCAAAATATTTTAAAATAAAAAAATAACATATCACCGAGTTAAGCACACCCCATGCACACAAAATTGCGTGTGTTGACTTTTTAAAATTTTGACTTCCCATTTCGATCTCTTCCCTCCCAACATATAAAACCGATCCTCCAATGCAAGATTTCTCAAAGCAAAAGCAAATAAACAATTACAAGACTCCATATTCTCCTAAGTCCTGTCTAAAGCTATACTTCAGTCATTCTCGATATATATATAGTATATTTCAGAAGAAATAAATGGCGGAAGTAGAAATTCCTCCATATTTTTTGTGTCCCATTACTCTAGACATGATGAAAGATCCGGTGACGATCTCTACTGGCATAACATTCGACAGGGATAGCATCGAAAATTGGATATTCACTCGCGAGAACGACACATGTCCGGTCACGAAACAGGTCCTCTCCGACTCCGAATTGATCCCAAACATCACCCTCAGGCGCCTGATCCAATCCTGGTGCACCCTCCACTCCTCGCATGGCATCGAAAGGCTCCCCACACCGAGATCTCCAGTCAGTAAGTCTCAGGTTCTGAAATTACTCAACGATGCCGATTCTCCACAGATGCAGATGGGTTGCTTACGAAGACTTAAATCCATCGCTTCAGAGAATCAGGCCAATAAAAGATGCATGGAAGCTGTAGGAACTGCCGATTTCTTGGCATCGTTTATTGTAAATAAAACCCTGGAAACTTATCGCGCTGACAACGAATCTGAAGCTAAATCGGAATCGAAATTGATGTGCGAGGAGGCTTTAAGCATTCTTTACAGTCTCCATCTGTCGGAATCGTGGTTGGAATCAGTCTGCAGCCAAGAGTTAGTCGAATCCTTGACCAATATGATGCAATTTGGGAGCTACGAATCACGGGCTTATGCTATCATGCTACTGAAGTCAATTCTTGAAGTAGCCGATCCAGCTCGAATCGTCATCAACCTAAGTTCCGAATTCTTTGTTCAATGTGCACAAATCTTGAATGACGAGTTCTCGAAAAAGACTATAAAATCCACGCTCAAAGTGCTGATCAACGTCTGTCCATGGGGAAGGAACAGGATCAAAGCATTGGAAGCAGGCACGGTCCCTTTATTGATTGACCTTTTACTAGATTCATCGGATAAAAGGGCTAGTGAAATGATGCTAGTGGTGCTGGAGATACTATGCCAGTTCTCGGAGGGTAGAGCCGAGCTGCTGAATCACAGCGCTGGAATAGCCATTGTTTCGAAGAAAATACTTCGAATCTCTCAGGTGGCAAGCGAGCGGGGTGTGAGGATTTTGCATTCGATTTCAAAATTTTCGGCTACGCCCGGAGTTTTGCAGGAAATGTTACATGTCGGTGTGGTGGCGAAATTGTGCTTAGTTCTTCAAGTGGATTGTGGGAGTGAGATAAAGGAAAGAGCGAGAGAAATGCTTCGATTGCATGCTAGGGCTTGGAGGAATTCTTCATGCATACCTCAGCATCTGATTTGTGCATATCCATCTTGATCAGTTGGGAATACATTTCTAGACTATATAACTAGTCGGGAAATTTTGATTTTAGCTAGAAAATTACACGGCCAACAAAAAAAAAAAAACTGGTGCTCATATAGAACATTTTCTTTGAAAATTTGAAGTTTCAGAACTTATTATTATTGGTGTAACTCCAATATATAATTTGTTTTGCTACATTAAACAATTTGAGTTTAACCAAACTGGACTCCAAACAATAAGCAAATTATTGTACAACTGGACTATCTGATTGGCCACAATTCAATTCTTGTAAGTTTGTAAATGTATATATAAATATATACACGAGTTATGGATCGTTTCACTGGAATTTATATCATAATATGATCACAAGACAAGCCACATTTGAAGGACTAGAATTTGGTTTCCATGAAGAAAATTCCACAAATAATGAGTTAAATGATTGACTTAAGGATATGAAACAAGCACCGGGAGATGAAAATAATCGCTTAATTTTCAAAGAAATAAAAACAAATATGCAAGCAAATACAACGAAAACAAATAAGAATCTAACAAAAAATAAACATACAAAAAAGATACAAAGAACATAAGCATATGAATATCACCATGATAAAACGAAGTAATTAAATCTCCCAAGATTGAAACTCAATATGTAATTCACTAGTTACTTCCATGGCCGAACAGATAGATCATTACTTCCATGGCCGAACAGATAGAACAATGATCCAGACTTCCATGGCCGAACAGATAGAACAATGATCCAGAAAATAATTATCAGCAGCAGAATAATCCCATAACAAGTCCGTTTCCTCGATTTCTTCTGATGTTTCCTATCAACCTCGAGCTGCTCAGTCCCACCTCACTCAAAAGAACTAGCCATTAAGCTGCTTCCCCATGTTCACGAAAACCTGATGCAGTTCCCGAAGATTCTTCTCTATTTCCTTTACAGCACCGTGCGTCTCTTGGATCTCCATTATAGTATCCATCACTTTCCTCTACCCTGCTGCTGATCTATCGCCTTTTGTAGAAAGCTCTCGCTCTTGCCTGTTTCTATCAACTGACCCAAAACTCCCTCATCCGGATTTTCACCAGTCACCGTGTAGTATCTCCGCTTAACCGTTTTCCAGTACTCGGATCCCGGAAAATTTCCATAAAGAATCAGCGACCACCTTACCAGGAATACAAGTTTTACTCAAAAATATGTTTTTGAATTCAGTGCTTGTTAAAATTCTTCAGATGGCTAAAATTTAACCTATGCATTGACGGTTTATTCATTTGAGAACCTCTCATAGGATAGGAGCATATATTCATACTCCACACTTGAGCTTGCGGATAGCCCTTGAGCTTATTTCTGAAGTTTCTTATATTCAGCGGTGCTCTCTTCTGAAATTTTCTTTTAATTCAATTTGTTGAATTAATTTATACACAACTAGTTAAAAGCACCTGCCTCTATTATTTTCATGATCGTTTTGAAAAAGAATTAAAAATATAAAACATGAATTTAATCCATCAACTTCATTAAGTAAGTTTTTGTTTTTCACAAATTGTAATTAAGTTTTTGTTTTTCACAAATTGTCTTTTGAGACGGAATTTAATCCATCAACTTCATTAAGTAAGTTTTTGTTTTTCACAAATTGTAATTAAGTTTTTGTTTTTCACAAATTGTCTTTTGAGACGGTCTCAAGATCAATTTCGTGAGTCAAATCTCTTATTTGGGTTATCCATGAAAAAACATTATTTTTTATGCTAAGAGTATTAATTTTCATTGTGAATATTAGTAAAGTTGACCAATCTCACAAATAAAAATTCATGAGACCGTATCACATGAGACTCACTCTTTGTTTTTTGAATTAGATAGGTTTTGAGTGTTTTTTTTTTTTTTGGGTGAGACAAGTTTTGAATATTGGATACCTATATGTTGCAAGTGGGCCAAGGCCCATTATAAAATGCTACCAATAGCCCCAAAAAAAAGGTTTATCTTGGGAAATGATATTTTTATTTAATATCTATGCTAAAAATAAACCAGGCAACACGAGAAAAAGTCTCGCGTTACTCAATGTATTATCAATTTAGAGGCAAATAATGAAAATTTCGCAGGGATTGTTTTGTAAATCAATACTAAAAGATATACGAGTACACAAAAAGTACAGTTCAGCCCGAATATAATTAAAATATTTGAATTCTTTTGGTGTGATTATGTGCACAAAAATCATATGTGAATTCAATAAGTCTCTTGCGGAACGATCTCACGAATCTTTATTAATGAGACGAGTTAACTCTTATCATATTTACAATAAAAAGTAATACTTTTGACATAAAAAATAATATTTTTTTATGAATGACTCAAATAAAATCTCTCACAAAATTAGCTTTTGAAATCATCTCACATGAGTTTATGTGAGACTAATTAATTTAAATTTTCATTATATCGAAAACAATTGCTCTAGCAGTATTTTATGGTCAAATCCTTCAAGATCCTTGTGCATTAGAAAGTTTATAATAGAATACTTTGATATAATCTTATCAAGATCCAAATTTACAGTATTAAAATAAAATGTTTCGGATTGAATCTATAATTTTACAAGAAGGACCACAAGCCTTGATTTCATTTCTAGAAACATTCTTCCGTGTCCATTATTGTTTTTTTTTTTTTTTTTTTTTTTTTTTTTTTTTTTTTTNTACTTGTCATTTCGTATCCTTCCAAAATATTTTCATTTTCCATTTGGGATAACAAAATCAATACATGTGTATCTCCCCTGAACCGGAAGATCATTTCGAGATCTCCGAACATATTCGAAAGTTTAATGTGACTATTGTAAATTTTTCCAACACACAAGATGAGACTTTACCGTAGTGGACCGGATCTTTACAAAAAGATGAAAAAGAAACTTAGTAAGATGTTGGAATAACAAAATATACAAGATCACAAACGGAGATTGCTAACGGGATCCATATATTTAAAGAGTAGGTCTCATGTGAGACCGTCTCACGGATCTTAATCCGTGAGATGGGTCAACCCTACCCATATTCACAATAAAAAGTAATACTCTTGGCATAAAAAGTAATACTTTTTCATGGATGACCCAAATAAGAGACCCGTCTCACAAATACGACCCGTGAGACCGTCTCATACAAGTTTTTGCCATATTTAAATATACTTTTTGGGTGTTTTGCGATCAAAAAGTAAAATGAAATCTTTCATCTTTTATATAACTCGTCCATTCTCCTTGGTTCTTAAATACAATAATATTCTTATAAAGGGTATCAATAAATTTTTCTTCTTTAATATAGATAATCCATTCTTCTTAGTTCTTACGTGATATATTATACAGTATGGTATAGTTTGATACATGAGATAAGAGAGAGATTGATAAATAATCATGCTTATCTCACGTTTGGTATCTTTTTAGAAAGCCCGTGATAAATAGTTTTATACAAGGATAATGTATCCCTTTTATGATATGTGATAATTTTAATTTAATGATAAAAAACACCACAAATGACTTAATTGCCCTCAATATATAAAAATCTTAAACCCTATCGTTCTCTCATTTCTCCGCCCCATCAAATAAATATTTTTATTTATTTTTATATATTATATAATATGATAATTATATAAATGACTCGAGATATTTATATAAATGATTTTTATAAATCTCAATAAAATTATTAATATCACTCGATTAATGTTAGTTTTGTCATTACAAACTAATAATAAATTTAATCACTCATATTAAAATCATACCAAACATTAAATATTAAATCATACATCTTATATATCCTTAATTTATCCTTATATTATATATCACATGTTTATCCTATCATATGTACCAAAATATGCCTATGATGTATGTATATATGCACATGCATGCAAAACATAACACACTTACCTATGTGCTCAATTGCTTGCTTGTATTAATTAAGAATCGATAATGTTTTTCATAAAGTAATTAATAAATCGGTAAAATAGATATAGTGATTTCAGTTTTAACAATGAGATCATTAATTTCTGGCAACCGTGGAATTTTCGCTGTTGTAAAATAAATTTCATCTGTCATCTTCATCGTCATGATTTGCCGACAAGCACATTCACTCCTAGATCTAATCATCTTTTCTAAAGTGTTAACTCCGATCCCATTGCAAAAACGGAGATTAATTAATGGAGGGTTAACAAAATAACTAATTAAACTGCCACTAATTCTCTGAAACTAAATATTTATATAGCTTAATACCTTTGTTTTTTTCCCGCTAATACAACTGATAAACCTAATGATTTCAACATTTTCTTTGTCCTCAGTGATATTTATCTAATCTTCATTTTCCAGTGAAGACAAACATGGGCTGACTGATGAACAAGTGGAAGAAGGAACCGACATGTGAGAAGTAAAAGAACGGTGGGTAGCAGTTGAAGAAGATGAGCAGCGTTTATCGATGGCGAGATTTGAAGAAATTTTGGCAGAAACAGCAAGATGTTGAAGATGAAGCATCAAATCCACAAAAGCTCCGACGATATACCCATGGTTACTTCTGCAATTTACTCTCAGATAGTAAGACAAGAGCTCCTCCAAGCAATCCCAATCATCTTTCAATCCATGGGCTTCCACCATTTCCTCCATTGAAGCCCTGAAGTCTGTGAAGGGGTCCCTGGAATCCATAGCCAAGATTTTGACACTTTTCGTACGTGGAAAGACGTGGGTTTTCGCTTCTTCTAGTATGGAGCTCGTCTCTCCAGGTTTGAAGAACAGCCTCTTCGACTTCAAACCTTGAATCACCGCAGTAGCTGCAGATGCATCGTTGTCGTTCGGATCTTTCTGACCAATGATGGAGATTCCCGAGTTGAAAGAGGCCGTGGCGCTGAAAAATGAATCTGGGTTACTGTCGATGAATTCAACGGTACTATTTCTATCAATAAGATCTTCGAAATAAGTTGAGTTCGTAACCTTGTACGTGTTTTCGTTGGTGTAAGAACGGAAAGAGAGGGTTCTGAGGTTGTTCACACAGGTTGGCCATAGCCAAGGAGAGGAGGTAGCGGAGGCGGAATTTTCTGTGGCTTTGAGTGTAAATGGCAGCTTCATTTTCTTGCTCATTTAGTTGGTTTTCTACCAAGTTTTATGACAGCCAGGGGACGAAATGTAGTTGGGTAAAAATTTTTTTTCCCCACTTTTATTGGTACGAGTACGACGCATTAAAAGCTTGGACAGGGTCGGTTCAACGCCAACGGCAGATTTGAACACAATAAAATAAAATATTTGAAAGTAAAAATTATCAAAAATAAATCGGGAAATTGGACTTAACTCTCAGCCGTCGTTTTTTTTTGTGTTCAGTCTCTGGGTACTTTTTTAGTATCACATTTTCATATGAATTATACCACATTTCCACATGAAGTACTGTACCACAATTTGTATGACGTAGTACCACAATTTTGTGGGTAGGGAGTGAACCCAAATAAATGTTTTGATTGGGGATTTTTCATCAACTTCCCCAAAATAAATCACACAACTAATATTAGGTTCCACCTCAAGAACGCAATTTCATACGTATCAGTGATTTCAATATGAACTCAATCATGTATGAAACAAGACCTTTGAGAGAGTGTCCGAATTGACGAATATTAATCATGGTCAAGAATTCGATTTTTCTATTAACACACACAATGTTGCTTTAGTACTCAGAGTTTATTGTCGAATGAAAAAGAAAAAAAAAAGAGTAAAATATTGTCTACTGTCAAAAGTATGAGAAGAATTCAAAGTGTAGTAGGGATACGCGTGTGCTCTGCTCCTCTCCAATGTTTAGCATTTATTGTAAAGCTTAGCAAGGATTGGAAGAGAGAGTTTCTGTTCATGTATAATTTGGTTTTGTGTCAACAAAGATATATTCATATTATGGTTTCAAAATTAAATGAGAGTAAATATTTTTGGCGGAATTGGCGGCTTCGAATATCTATCTATCTATCTGGTCCTGATAAGAGTATAGACAGACAACAGTTGATTAAATCAATTCATTTATCCCGTATTCAATGCATCTACTAATTTCTTTCATTTATTATTCATATCATCACATATTAAAAATTATTCATATTATTATTATTATTACTAGCTAATATATTCATTTTTAATCATATAATTTAATTCTCCCATACTTTTTTAAAAAAATTATTCATATTAATATATATAATTTACTTGGTATTTGTTCTTCTATTGAGGAAACCATGTGAAAATTATTTGTTCTTCACCTAAATTGTCTGACCAGACAAACTAATTCTGGTAGAAATAGAATAAAGGAACGTGTTGAGGAATTTTACGACATTATTAAAATCTGTGTGCAGTACGCATTGACCTAACAGTGGTCCAATTTAATTAATTATCATTTTTTAGAAAGTAATTTAAATTATTGAGTCCGGGCAAAATGTACGAGGGGTCAACATGCTGTTAGTTTACAGGACAAAATTGAAGGTAAAATAATAACGTCAAATCTAATAACATAGCGGCGGCACACATATGCCTAGATTTATTTAATTTTGACCAGAAAGTTTGTAATAATATATCATTGAGTTAGTTTAAAAGGCATAAAAAAAATTATTTTAAGTGCGAAAAAGTCTATAGGTCTTTCGTAAGATGAGTTTAAAGATTTTTATTCGTGAAAAAAGTCAATAATACACACATTCAAAATAAACAACAATATTTTTGACATAAAAAATAATATTATTTTTTTTTATAGATGATTCAAATAGAATCTTCGTCTCATATCCCACGAATTTTTATGTTAATCGAGATATACACATAGGCTCCCATTGTTCATCAATATTTTTGTGTGGACCATAGAATTGGGGATGTCGATTGAGAGGGTCCATTACACCCTTAGACTAGATATATATACATAAAAGCAAAAATTGTTGTCTTAATTGGCTAACTGTTTTAATAGCAAGGGGACATGTAACCACGTTACGGTGGACATTTCTGTAATTGGTCCTTATCATCGCATCCCTACTTCCCGGAGATGGTGAACAATTCCAATCAACTTTAATTTGTCGAAACAAATATTGCAATCAATATATATATATATATATATATATATGTATATATATATATATGATTAAATATTATATAGACAGATTTCCTTTCTTAACTTTTTGGCCAGTCTCTTCTAAAGGAATTGAGCCAAATGTTGGCTGCATTAAGATTGTGATTTGGGTCTAACTCAACTCTAAAAACTAGTTCAATAACAAATGATTGTCCAAATCTATATATACAACTCTAAGTGGTTTTATTCAATTAATGTGAGACAACCAACAAGCTGCATTCTAGATTCAAGAAGGCACCCTGTTGTTACAAACTTCAAATAGGAAGAAAAAACTCTATCCAACAGAGATCGATTGTAATATTTATTTCAAATTTTGTATGTATATTATGATAAAATATGACAAAATAAATAAATTCACAACATAAATGTGATTTTATCTATTATATTAATAATAATAATAATAATAATAATTTTAGCTTCTAATATTTCAACTTAACATTTCGAGTCCCTACCTTTTAAAAAATATGATGTATTTAGTCATTGCCATTAATTTTATGATTAAGGATAACAGTAGAGACTAAATATGTCATGTTTTTTGAAGTTTAGGGATCACAATTGTTAAAGTAGAAATGTTTACACAAAATATGTTCTTGTCTGAAAGTAAATCATCATTTTCCGCATATTATTGTATATATATACACATAAAAATAATATTTTGTATATAGTAAATATTTAGATGAAATAAATATATATGCAAAATTTCTTATTTAATTTATATGAATATTTTTTTGAGTTTTCATTTTTTCGCTAAAGTTTATTTGTTTCTGTTTTTGTTTTGTATGTTTTAACTTTGCTCCTTTTTTCCCCCTTGATGTATTTTTCTGGGAAAAAATTAAAATCAAATATATTCAATGTAAAAAGCTCATTCATTTAAAAAAAACAATAAATGGCATAACAAGGTATATCTGTACATACTACATACAAAGCATCTTGTATAGCAAGATTTCAGAATATTATTAAGCCAAACAATTAAACTATGACCCGGATACTTAATCCGTTAGCAGTAACAGCTAACAAACACAGAAATGTGAGGCGAGGCCATACAAGCACACAAGTATATTCTCATCGATCAAGTCCAAAGCCGAAACCGTGATAGAAATTACAATGTTCATAAGGAACAGTGATCATCTTAAACAGAAGTTCCATTAACCAAATATCAACACCACAGTTTCACAAATGGAGGTCCGCAGCAGCAGAAGAAAAGAAACCACGAATCCACGAACTTGGATAAGTGAGTTCCCCTTTACATCTTAATCCAATTACGAAACACAGATATCACCAAGCCTGATTAGGTATCTTCACACTAGAAATAGGTACCTTCGGGGGGCTGGACCAGCTTGCGGTTATGAGGAGCAGCCATCTCTTTCTTCAACTGAGTCAGTACATCTTCCATGGTGTACTCTCTTTGCCAATTTGCTAAAAGTTCGAACTTTTTTGCTTCCACCTATATGGTAAACGTCACACATCAATGCGTACATTTGTATGTGCTTTGACAGAGCTAGGAGTTGATAAAATCCTCTTAAATGGAACTTTATAAGATTTGATAAAATGGATGCAAATAACTATCATACAAGCCTTGGTTCAAATGATGCAAAGTACAATGAAGAAAAAAATTTAACAAACTAGTCTCTGTATCTAATAGTCACTATCACAAAACGATACAGAGGCAAGGGGGGGTCGTCTGTATGACAAAAGTACTGAGATAGATATGACATAATTGTGTTCGTACCAGTCCATTTTCATGGTTTACACATGTCATGTTAATCCGAGAATGGAAACGGACTGCAGGAGGCTTCTCTGGATAATCTTTGTCGCAAAATAGCTTCAACTGGTATATTCGCCCTTCATGTACAGACTAACAGGAATGGAACAAGATTTCAATGCATTCAAGTTATTGGGCAGACTAGAAGAAAAATCAATTGACAAACTACAGTCATGTCAACTTTTAATGGGGGCAATATGCATCAGGAAACCTGAAGGAATCTTTAAAAGCACAGTTGCTGAAATTAGAAACCATTATACTGAAATATTATTACAATTTACAAATAAATGGTCACCAGTGCAGAAAAATTTGAAGTGATCTCTAAAAGTTTGTAAAGTCGAACCTCAAATACTAGCGCAGCTTTGCTGTTATCTAATGTAACATTAAAATTTTATTGTGATTCATCCCAACACAAATGGCTGAATTCATATTCACCGAACAATTACCACAGCCGTCCACGGGCAATGGCTTCAAGATTCTTAAACCACAACAACAAATCCACTCAACATAGATAAAGCAATTGGGAAACCTTATATCATTAATTCTCGCACGATAAAAGAGAAATTTAATATTGTGTCTATGAAAAACCAATCATGTATGAAATTCCCGTGATAGATTATACGTATGATGCACAAGAAAAGGTTTGAATTTACATCAATTCACATCAAAACGAGATGACATGTAACAAGATGCTCACATTATGAGGACCTATTATGGTACCAGTCCAGGATCGCATGTAAATGTCATCTCCATCATCCATTCCATAACTTACAGTGCCATCTCCAATTCCTTTTTCTCCACGTTCGAGTTCCTCAAGCAACCTGAAGTTTCGAGGTACTGCAAAAAAATAATAAGTCTTCAGGTTTCAAATGTTTTTTTTCTTACTTCAGCTTCAGGTTTCAAATGTTAAATACAAGCATATCATGAAAATATTTAAACGCCAAAAGGAGCAAGTTCAATAAAACCGAGTACATGTTTGTTGAGATTATAACTGGAGATTTGATTCCTATAACATTCAATAAAATTTCAAATAGAACAATCTCAATCTTTTCCTCACCACCACTCAAAGAAGTTGTAATAACAGTGACATTTCGCACATAAAGCAAACGCTGGAAATAAACACACTCCCAACACGAGAAACAAACTAGCAACTGAGATTAGATCAAAATTCTAATGCACAAATAAATCTTCACAGGGTGATAAATTATCCGACAAGTCATCCATTACAAGTAAAGAAATCAAATAGAAGCCAGATCAATAAACTCCATCACAAAATACGCATTTCTTTCAATCAAAATTTTCCCAATGATACCAACAAAAAAGGGTTTAGATCATCAACATAAGCCTAAATCAATACCCCTCGACTTAATCTTATCAATCAACTCAACAACCACCACCACATAAAATGACCCAGCATTTTAACTCTTAAACCAAATGTCCAATCTTGCTCGCGCGCGCACTAACTTTCACAAAATCAAAAAACCCTTTTGCAGATTCACCATGGAAATCGACCAAAAAAAATTTCAAAGAAAACAAGAGATTGAAAAAAATAAATAATTTCAAAAAACTCTTTCTTCGTGAACTAAAAGAGAGCTGACCCACGACGCTGGATCCTCCCGAACCAAGGGTCATGGCGTTAATACGAGAATCGGAATATTAAAAGAGATCGCAGCAAAAAAGATATTTTGGGGAAGACGGCGTTGATAGAATCTTGAGAAGAGGAACGCTAAGTTTGAGGCCTCAAGTTGAAATTCAGGACTGCAGTACAAACTCAGGTAGATGTAAATTACTGAGAGCTGCCACAATTTTAAAATACCAAATTCCTGTGGTTAAATTTTTTTTTAGACAAAAAACCTTAGAATTAGACACATGTAATATTTTTTAAATTAAAACATAATATAATCTAAACTTCACATCGACCACTAAACACACCTTTTGAGAAAATCCTTAAAAACTATATTTTTTATTATTATTATTATAGAAGTCATTCAATTAAAATTTATACAAAAAACACTATAAAAATTTTGACAAATTCTTAAAATATCGAGCCGAAACCCTGATGGCCTCATGTCTTTCAGCCAGAACATTTTAGTTATCATATAAAAAAATGTCACATTGCTAGTAATTTAAACAATTGTTTGCATGATATACAGGTTTGTTCAGGCTATTTTCAAATCATATAATGTCTTTCCTTCGAAAAAGATGGCATTTATTTTGTCACAATTGAATTACCAAAGTACCATTCCTGTAGTCGGGTAGAAGACAGTAATTTAAAACAAAATTATTCAAACACCGATTCTGTAGTGTTCAACTCAGTTTGTGTGGTTTTGGATGTTATTTTAGTACCAATTCATACTGGAATTTAAGCAAAAAAATGGAATGAGATATACGCATAAGATTGATGGTGTGATATTCTTTCTTCCTTGTTTTCTCGAGGCACTGGCATCCTCAAAATTCACTAATATCTTCACGCGACAACATGTCCGCAAAATACAGCTGTAACCAATAGAGGTATCACGCCATGTAGGAAAAGAGGAAGAGCGAAACTGAGAAACAGAACTCATCAACATAATCATTTATAAAATGATTTTTTACGTTAAATTTACGGTAAGAAATCCCAAGGACGAAAAAGAGAGTTGCGGCAGAAAAAGGGATCCAAGAGTTGACAGGAAACAGCCTACATGGACTTTTCCTTTACATTTTAATGCCAAGTTACTATACGCTAGTAAACCATTACACTAAAAATATGTCCCTTCAGGAGGCTGGACCAGCTTGCGATTGTGAGGAGCAGCCATCTCTTTTTTCAACTGTGTCAGTATGTCTTCCATTGTGTACTCTCGCTGCCAATTAGCTAGAAGTCCAAATTTCTTGGGTTCCACCTAGACCATAAACAAATAAGATGCCCACTACAACATCCTCACTCAACCATAGTTGCATATTCTTGATAAAAATCATAATATGAAATAGACAAAAGAGATAACCGTGTTCATACCACTCCACTATCATGGTTTACACAAGCCATGTTAATTCGAGAATGGAAACGAACACTGGGAGGCTTCTCTGGATAATCTTTATCACAGAATAGCTTCAATTGGTAAATACGCCCTTCGTGTACAGACTGGCATTGGAGAAAAAATTCAAGTAATTTTCGTCGATGTGACAAATGTTCAATGAGGAAAACTGCATGAATATGGAGTACAAATAACATAAACAAGGAGGATAAAAAGCCTACACGTTTCAGACTTTCAGTAGTCACTTCTGTAAGAATTTCATGACCATAGTATTCAGATCAAAGCACTCCATGAGAGGACAAACACTTGATACATTGAAACTGAGGAATGGTGTGCTTCGGTGTGTGTATATGTGCTATTAAAGAATGCGGTGAAATGTAATAATCAAAAGATACTCACATTGTGAGGACCTATAATAGTACCAGTCCAGGATCGCATGTAAATGTCATCTCCATCATCCATTCCATAGCTTACAGTGCCATCTCCAATTCCCTTCTCTCCACGTTCAAGTTCCTCCAACAATCTGAAATTTCGAGGGACTGCACAAAACTAGAGATATTGAGATGCTAAACGTTTCCATAGGTAATAAAAAAGCACAGATACTGGCAAGTATAGTCCCAGTGATCATTATTCACTAATGCCAAATGATAAGAGCACAGAGCAACAGAAATGTAAACAAAAAAAATGTAAACAATTTGCATTTACTCAAAGAAAAAGGAATAATATGATACAGGAAGTCAACTAAAACTTGATTTACCCCACCACCAAGCCAACAAAATCAATGGATAAATTCAAAATCATGCCACTAAACACCATTTTCAAGATTTTTTCTTGACTTCCTAAAGCGAACAGATTTTTAATAAACAAGAACTATCCATAAACTTAAATCCTTTTGAAACTTGTCAAAACAATAAACTCGCAACATAAGTACACAAAAGGAAAGACTACTTTTCCTTTTCATTGCCAATCAATAATCTCAATGGTGGACCAGTTCAAGATTTATGTTAAGGCTCAAATTACACCAGGTGCGTGCATGGGTAATTCCTTAAAGAAGAGAATAGTTAGCATTATAAAACACAGCACTCAGATTGAACTAAAGAGCAAGCATTACATGAAATAATTCATTCACCCAACACATAAATAATCAAATTACAGACATAAAATTTATAAATCAAAGTCTTACATCAGTTCAAACCAAAGACAACAGTAAACCCATTAAATCAACATCTTCCTTAATTTCTAGTCGTTATAGAAAACCACGGATACAATAATGAAACTTGAATTAAAACCCGAACTGCATAATTTTGATATTCAACTTAACAGGAACAACTCGCAGTTAATATCCAACACTTGATTCTTAAACCATAAAATCCAACAACCCGTTAACGGATTTACCTTTAGAATAACGGAAATCGATAAAATTTCAGAAATCACAATATTGAACAAAATACCCGAAACTTTTCTCAAAGAGAGGAATTAGTATTTACCCACGACGCTGGATCCTCCTGAACAAAGGGTCATGATTAGATATATGTATCGGCTTTCGGAGCAGATATCGATTCGATGGAGAATGGAAATTTTGGTGAAGCCGATGGCAGCAGAATCTGAAAGCAAACAGGGAAGGGAAACCCGAAATGGGGAATCAGGAAAATAATATCAATAATAAATAATAATATTATCATTAATAATAATAGATAATAATAAGTTTTGGTTTGAGAAAATCTCCGAACCGAATTTTATCTTGCTCTATTAATATTTTTGAAACGAAAATTTGGACGGACATGAGAAGTTGATCCATACGATTTCGGGTTCGAGGATTTCCCGAATCCGAAAAAAGCAGAGATCGGGACAGATATGAGGGTAAATATGGAATTCGGAGACGAAGATGAGAATGACAAACCCATCCCCGTCCCGTCTCATTGTCATCCCTAGATAGATTGATATTCAAAAGACGATTGCTGGTATTGAAACACAAAATAAAATGAAAACTTCACCTAAAATTAAAAAATAAAAAAAATCAACTTAAATTAACTTTAAAATCGACTCAAATATAAAAAACTTAATAATGAAAAAACTCAACCCAAATTAATCTAAAACTCGATGAAAGACTTCATTCAGTTATAAAAACTCTGTCCAAAATGAAAAAGTTAGCCCAAATTAATCTAAAACTCGACACAAATATAAAAAAGTCCCACTTCAAAATAAAAAACTCAACTCAAAATGAAAAATTCGACCCAATAGTTCGTTTGATTTTTTATTATATATATATGATAGAAAAAATTTGATCAATTGGCTAGATGGTATGAATTGTTCTTGATATAAATACATGTGTGGGATCGATTCCAAGACATCTTATCAAACGGTACCAATTTTTTGTTTTGTTTTAAAAAGTAGGAATCATTCAAAACCGACTCAAGGTCCATGATGTTGTCCTTTCGGCAAGATTCTTGGATTAATCTATTTATGTGTTAATAAGTTGTGTCCAAAATCGTGTAGGAATTGGTAGCTAGCCGCGATGTTGGATGATTTGATTTTCTTGGCTTGTATAAATGAATGAAGTCTATTTTTGTATTATTGTTTGTGGTATTCTGAACCAGTTGATATGCATGCTTAGTGTTATATGCTTTATGAATTGATCCCCAACAATCCTCTTTGAGAAGAGAATGTGATTTGCATGATTTTTCATTCATTTTGGTTCTCTTAAGTTAAGATATGACACGGTGGAAATTATAAATAACGGGAAGACGTGAAATATCGAGGGTGTCTGATAATGGAATACTTCTTTTAGTGTCAATTGACACCAAAATTATAATATAATTCTATTATACCATATAATTGTATATTATGATGAATAATTATCCGCGGTCGAGCATTGGGCTCCTAACCTTAGGATCCCTTCTGCTCTCGTAAAAAGTAGGTTAAGATGAGCATCGAATATAAAGACAAGGGGAAAATTTTCCATTGAATTCAATTTTGTATTCTTAGCATATGATGTATTAGCTTCATCATTCTCAACGGTCTCCATTACACTTGCATTTATTTGGTATATCAATGGTTCTCAATCTAATACGCTACACTTTTCTCCTCTTGTACAATTACAAAATCATCCTTCCACTGCTCACAACTTCTTGTTAACACCGAACGGATATTACATTGCGTTGCATCATGGAATTGAAAATCTCAGTTGTTAGTGGAAGTAAGCCTTATGGGCTATGGCCAATATGAATTTGGAGGCTGAAGTAAATTTATGCCTAAATGTATGCAACATCAAAGGCTGGTTTTTTTTGTTATACTGCAATTTTAAGGGGCTTTAGTGCTGTGATTCGATGAAGAACTCAAGTCAAGCATATGCATATCTAAAAAAGGCTTTAAAAATGCGGAACAGAGATTACATGACATTCTGATAAGGAAACTTGGGTGCATGAACCTTTTGTTATTGCAAAATATCATCACCAACACTGCTTGACTGGAACAATTTCCTAGACTGCTTGAAAAAGGGTAGAAAAATAGGCAAGAAAAACCAAGAAAGCAGCACTATAAAGGCTCCACTCTTTTCTTGCACATACTGATAAACTAAAAATGGAGCATCAATGGTGCTACTTTCCATAGACTCGAGGGTGGGGTAGAACTACCTAGTAATACTAACAGCAGGATTTGAAGATTTTGATTGCACCCTTTGGTTTTTCAACTATTTTGTGATCTTGGTGGTGAGTTTCTTATCATGGCTAAAGTCGAGTAAAACGGTGCTCTTGCATTTGGGGCATCGGGGATCCTCCTCTGTTAGCATAACATACATGAGGCACCTTGGGCACCCTGCCAGCATCATTGAAGTGGCTTCTGGGCTGGTGGAGTATTGGAGGCCCTCATCTTGCTGGTTAGTCTCCAATGACGACAAACATGAATGAGTTGGGGTTGTCGGCGATGATTGGCTTGGGGATTCAACTCGAGGATTGCTCACTTTCGGTGGTGACAAATTTAGCTTTAGATCGAGTTTTGGTTCCTTCCTTTGACTCATAGCTTCCAAGATTGTTAATCGGCAAGTGACCCTTTTTCTTCTCTTTGAAATAGTAATACTTCAGCTGCACAAATTACAACAACAAAAGAAATCAAGAGAGTTGTGAGAAAAGGATATCGTGATTACAAGAGTGTTGCAAGTTACAATCATTATGTTCACCTTCTCTCAGCCTGAGGGAATGAATAGGATTGGCTCTTATATTTGTATATGATATCAGATGAAGGTTGTAAATGCACCTCCAACATGAACTTGCTGAAATATATGTCTTAATGTGTTGGTTTTGGATCTCAAAGAATCATTATACACACACGTATATATATACATATACGCGCACGCACACACGCACGCTCACACAAGAGGGTTGAAGAGGAGAGAGATGAGATTTGCTTTGAAGTGAAAATAATTATGATGAGTGGTGGAAGGTGTAGAAAAAGCTGTTGTTTAAAGGAATGTGCCTGTTGAATTTGAAATGCATTGAATGGAGTTAAATCGAATTGGATGAAGGATGGGTGAATTGGGTATATTCCTTTTGTTATTTTAAATTAAATTGGCTAAACTTAGCTCTGCAAAATCTATATATGTGGTTAATAAAAAAAAAAAAAACCCTATTGTTTTCTAAATTGATAGTTGAACTCTCTTGTAATAATAGTTTTTTGTCTCGCATTAATTTATACTGGTCTCATGTTGCACGCGGTGTGTGATTATACAATTTTAGGCAAAAGACACATGAATGAACCGATCTTACACCGGAAAGAGAGAAATTCCAAAACTATTCAGGTATGTGACTGTGCAGTTGAAGATGACTTATAAGATTTGATAGTACTACTCATATTAAGAAATTGTATCTTCGATAGGTACTACTCATATTATAAAATTGTATCTTTTTTTCGAGAGCTCATCACATAAGAACTCTAAAGTTAAGCGTGCTTGACTTGGGACAAATCTGGGATAGGTGACCTCCTGGTAAGTTTCCTAGGGTGGGTGTGAATGAGGACATAAGCACGATAGAAAGACTCGTCTTAGTACAATGAGAACAGTCGTCGAATCTAAGGCGTTTCATTTTTTGGTAACAACACTTGTGATGCGTTTTAAATCCGTGAGATTTCGAGTCAAAGTGGACAATATCACAAATAGGCTGGGTCATGACAACGACTGGTAAGTCGGTAATTGTAGAATTTAAACATATGATGTCAATAGTTGTTTGGTGACAAGGATAAAATAGACTTGGTTTTTCTAATATACGGAAAAACGAACGCGCTTTAATTTGTTTTGAATATCTTCTTGGTCTCTATAATCTGCGTGGGAGTTGGTGTGCTTGAATTGCTTAATGCTTTACACGCAATAAATATGTTAAAATTAATTCTAATTTTGAATTTTCTCATAACCGACCATGAACAATATACAAACTTCCATTTTGACGTGCATTATATATATATATATATACACTCTTCACCCCAAATATAAATAAATATTTTTTATATATATTCTAATACTTAAATCTAATATTATTTTATCAACCTATCATAGACGGTCTCACGAATTTTTATCTGTGAAACGGGTCAACTCTACCGATATTCACAATAAAAAGTAATACTCTTAACATAAAAAATAATACTTTTTCGTGGATGACCCAAATAAAATATTTGTCTCACAAAATACGACTCGTGAGACCGTCGCACACAAATTTTTTACCAACCTTAAATAAATTTCTTATTTCCAAGAAGTTTTAAATTAAATTTTCTCTGTAAAATTTGTTTTTCTAATAATTTTCTCCTAAATTTACAATTTCATTCAATTTTGGTGGATGTCTTTATTGTATAATGTGGAGTCAACATTTGTTTAAGATGTTGGAATAATTCAAAAACAAGTAAAGAAATCATTTAATATAGCTTCATTGGTGCGACATGCTATCACAAAATAAATATAACTCGTTGATTAGTTCAACCAGTCAAGATTAATAAGCAGACAAAGTCTTAATTAAATCATGTGTAGTATATTTAAAAATTAAAAATCCAATAATTGAACTAGTTAAAACTATTTTTAAAATGTAACTATTTTTTCATTGAGAGAAACAAAATAATAAAAAAAAATATCATGTTAAGTTAAGAACGACTATAACTCGTATATATATTATTGGCGTAGAGAGAAACCAAGAAGGGACGATTAAGCATTATTTTGAACTTTATTTTAAAAGGGGAGTTGGATTTGGATTTGGATTTTGATTTGGATTTGAGGGAGTATTTGAAAAAATGATTTAAAATAATTTTATGTTGAGATGAAATTAAAATATATTAATCCAAGAAGGGGTGATTAAGCATGATTTTGATCTTTATTTTAAAAGGGTAGTGGGATTTGGATTTGGATTTTGATTTGGATTTGAGGGAGGATTTGAATAAATGATTTAAAATAATTTTATGTTGAGATGAAATTAAAATGTATTAATCCAAGAAGGGGTGATTAAGCATGATTTTGAACTTGATTTTAAAAGGGTAGTTGTATTTGGATTTGGATTTGAGGGAGGATTTTAAAAAATGATTTAAAATAATTTTATATTGAGATGAAATTAAAATGTATTAATCCAAGAAGGGACAATTAAGCATGATTTTGAACTTTATTTTAAAAGTGTAGTTGGATTTGGATTTGGATTTTGATTTGGATTTGAGGGAGGATTTTAAAAAATGATTTAAAATAATTTTATAGTGAGATGAAATTAAAATGTATTAATCCAAGAAGGGGTGATTAAGCATGATTTTGAACTTTATTTTAAAAGGGTAGTTGGATTTGGATTTGGATTTGGATTTGAGGGAGGATTTGAAAAAATGATTTAAAATAATTTTTATTACAATATTTTTTAAAAAATAAATGAATTTGTTATTCATCAAATGTCCACGGGCCTTTATGTTTGGCCAACCCGTTTGCTACAGATTAGATGTTACACGTTTGAGTGTACATGATAAAGCCCAATACATGATATGGGCCGGTTTTATGAAACCGGGCCCATTGTTTCGGAGAATTTGGAAATCTGGCAACCAAACAAAGCCTAAGAAACATGGCGAGTAGGCACTACACCTCATCACTAGCCCATGACTGGATAGTGGATGTCATAGAGAATTAATCGAAAATGGCGACTGGGAATTAACCAGAACAGTTCGGAGAAATGGGCAATTCTGGATCATCGTCTTCCGCCACCGATCCCCGCTTTGGTTCCGCTTCCAGGTTTCCTTCTCGAATTCCAAAGATTTCTTCGTTGCATAGCTAATCTTTCTGAATGTTTCTGTATTTGATGATTATAGAGCTTTTACTCACAAGGGATTGGAAGACTTGAGATCGCTATTTGACTCACTCGCTGCCAAGTCACAAAGCAATGGAAACTACGTTTCTCCTCCAGTTCTAAAGGTTCCTTTCGTACCTGATCTTTTAGCACACCACGTTACTCCTCTTTCTGTCTCATTTATGGGAACAAAACTTGCATGCCTAGGCCTATATTGGGATTGACGGGCCTCTCGGGGATAGAGTATTTTACCTGGTTTCGCAGAAACGGAGGGATCAGAAGCTTACTTTCGAAGACCTGGTTATTGCAAAGGTAAATTTAAATCATTTTCATCGACATTCCCGTTTATGGTTGCATATCAATGAACAATGAACTATCAGCTACTATTTCAAGGGGAAAACAAAAGAAGAAAAATTCAGTTCTGCTACTTCTTTGCCACTTTGGTTTTAAGCAATTTTTTCAAAGCTTCCGTGAGTGGATATGGTTGTGATTGGATGCAGAATACTTAGATGAAGCATGATTGAGTTAAAACTCAGTGAAGGATTTCGTTTGGTGGTGGTGGTGGTGGTGGTTGTTTAAATTGGCTTAAAAAAATTTAATGATTTTAATACTATTGTGGTTTACGAAATGTGGAAAATTGAAAGTAGTTGAAGAATTTGTAAGTAAACTCCTTATGCTCATCTCAAGCCCTCCGGACTATATCTACTTACTTTGATAGTACGATCCAATGCATTAAGAAAATATAACAAATAAATAAACAAAAACCTTTCTAACTGACCAAGGAGAAGAAATCATAAAACACTTATAAATTCCTGTTGGCAATTTTGTAGCACAAAGCACAATCAGTGTCCGCTAGAATAAGCACCTGGAGACTTAAAAAGAGAAAATGTAAAATGTGTGTTGTGTGGAAGGGGTGATGGTTAGTGTAGAATTGTTTTTTCACAAACAGCTGCAAAGTAAAGATTAATTATTGGAAGTCTTCAGAACTTCTATAGAGATCAATGCTGTTGAAGAATATTCAAGAACACATTGCTGCAGCAAAAAGATTTTGGGTTACGGTCTTCGGCCATTTAGCGGCGAATCAATTTTTGGAGAAAAACATGTTTTTGAAATAGCTTAATTGGATTAGTTAAGAATATAAAAGTTTTAATTTTCTTTGGATTTATCAACATTTGAAAGGGGCACACACGTTCTTATATTTCACGAATAACTATGACTTGAATTTGTGCTTGATTCTTAATAATAGGGAACATATGAGAAGGGGACAAATGATGATATTGATGAGTTCATTTACCAAATATTAGATGTTTCTGATGATGGCATCGTGGGAAGGTAAATTAGTGGGTGGTTTACCATCGTTGAATTGTTTTCTATGGGTTTTTTCTTTCAATGATACTTTTGATTTGCATTATGGCAGGTCTGATCTTGAAGCTGTTCTAACCACCATGCTTGATAACATATTTCATAAATCTTACTCTTCTGAGCCCAAAGCAGGATCTTGTCAGGAAATTATGGAGGCTTTCATCCCTGATGTGAATTCTACGAATGATGAAATGTCTTTTGAAGATTTCAGAAAATGGTGTGCCTCTCTGCCATCAATCAGGAAATTTCTTTGCTGCTTGCTGATGCCATTTGATTCAGGTATATCATATCTGGTTATATTTCCCCACTCTTTAGTATTAATTATCTATTTTATGGAATATGACAATCATATCACCTTGACTGACCAGTGGTTATGGTGTTTCTCACATATTATTTCTTCTTTGTAGGTTCTCAAATTCCACAACTACTGCGCGAGGATCACATTGATCCTAGTTTGATACTGTTGAGGAAGGAATATGCTTGGCATATTGGAGGAGCACTGCCCCAATATGAACTGGAAGAGTGGAAGCTTTTGTATCATAGTACTGTTCATGGTTTAAGTTTCAGCACATTTTTTGGCAATATACCGTGAGTAGCTCTATAATGAAAATAAATCTGCTTCTTTTATGAACATGTAGGTTATACTTGCCATCTAGATGTCATTTTAGGGTTCGAGTTTCTTCATTTACATGGTGCTTGATTTGTGTGAATACAAGCTTGGATGTGAGAGTTTTGTCATACTATGTATTTTATTTCATAAATTTTGTGAGAGGGATGATCCATGGGTCAAAAATCCTTGAGACGACTGTTTTTCTGCCAATACACATCCGTGCCGACAAGATTTCTTTCATATACTTGTTTTTATGTGATCAGATTTGTGGTATAGTCTTTCTTTTGATCATTCCCGAAATTCGTTATTGCCTCCAAGCTGATTTGCCTATGCTAGCCATTGCAGTTCGGAATATTTAGGCACGTCTGTTTTCTGTTTGTAGATATCTGTTGTCAGGACAAAAAGTTGCTGCTACTTTCTTTTAATAAGGTGGAATGGGTAATTGTTCAAATTGAACTGCCTGCAGAGATGATGGACCTACTCTGTTGATCATTAAAGATAAAGAAGGTTACATCTATGGAGGCTATGCTTCTCAACCATGGGAAAGACACGGCGATTTTTTTGGGGATATGAAATCTTTTCTTTTTCAACTGCACCCAAAAGCTTCAATTTTCCGGCCAACCGGAGCAAATAATAACATACAGTGGGTGAGTCCTAGGATCTCTCCTATAAAGTAAAATCCAGTTCTGATAGAAACATATTGTTTTATGGTTATCATATTCTTAAAATCCTTGTATTTGCAGTGTGCTGCAAATTTCAGTTCGGACAGCATTCCTAATGGCATAGGTTTTGGAGGGCGCGCAAATCATTTTGGACTGTTCATCTCCGCAAGCTTCGATCAAGGCCAGACCTTTTCCTGCAACACATTTGGCAGTCCATGCCTATCCAAGACCAGTCGTGTATACCCGGAAGTAATAGAATGCTGGGGAGTGATTCCAAGAAGGGCTGATCAAGATAGGCCTGAGGTGCTGAAAGGTACGGTACTGGAAAGGTATAAAGAAGATCGCCATATGCTCAACATGGTCGGAATTGCTAATTCGAGCGAGTAGTCAACATCTTGGTTGTGCTTATGCAACTGTCCGCCTTACTTATTGTTTTGGGGGAGCCGTGCACTCTTTTGCACATGAAAATTTGGGGCTGTGAAACAATGCATTACTCTTGGGAATTTTTCAGGACATAATAAATTGTACACATTAAGACGAGTATATTCATTGTGAAGATTTGTTAGATTTTTTTTAAAAAAAAATAGCATACTCTTATAAAGTTAGATTCCGGTGACTTTTATAAAATCTCACGTATTTCTAAATATTTACACATAATATTGAACATTTATTTATTAAGATTTCTGTGGATATTTGTAAATTTTCATATAGAATCTTATAACTTATGAATTTTGTAATTTATGACTTTTTTTTTGTTTTTTTAAACTTTAAAATATTTTTATCTATCATTACAATTTTTATTGATTTAATTTACAAAAGATGTAAATAAATCAATACTAAATTTATTGTAATTAATTTTCTTATCAATTCAACATGTTTATATAATTAATATTAATATTTTAAAAAAATATAACAATAATTTTCAACATTAATAAATAATCAAACTTAAAATAATATTATTAATATTAACTAAATTTTGTATAAAAAATATATCAATTTTGTTTTTCACAATATAATCAAAAATAAACAACATAATTAGTTATGCATGCCAGAAGAATAAATATTTTAAAATATTTATGATTAGTTAGCTTCATAAAATTTTAATATATTTGATTTATTATAATTATCTTCATATATTTGTTAATAAATTTTTATATTCAAGTGAATAAAATATTTTAACAATCAGATGCAAATTTTAAGTTATAATCAAAATTAAGATATAAACTAATTAAAATTATTTAAAAACAATTTAACATCAAATATTATATAATAATAATAATAATTAATAAAAAACTGAAATTTAGTTATTAAAATAAATTATTATTTTCAATTTATAGACAAATAAAATATTATAAATTTTTTATTGTTGTATGATAAATTTTTATCATAATTTTAAAGTTCACGAGATAGTGTGACTAGAACTTGAAAAACAAAATAAAAAATTTAATAATATTGATTTTAAACTATTGTTAATAATAAAAAATATGTTTTTAAAAAATCCAAATAAAATTATAATATATGAATAAAAAATGAATTAATTAATGTTTATATTCATATTATTTTTAAAAGAAATGAAAGCAAATACTTTTGTTTGAGATATTTCTTGATATAAATTGTTTCTTAAAAACTTGTTTTTCTAAACTTTTATGAGAGTATATAAAAATCTACATTAAATATCTTTATATTTTTAAACTCCACAAAAATCATTAAAAATCTAAACCAGTACACAGCTAAGACCCTTAAAATGACCGACTTTTGCAAAACATATCAATGAACAAAGCAGGATTTAATGAAACAACAATGCTCATTTTCTTAATAAGGGTATTGCAAGTTTGTTTCGGGGAACTTCACAGCACACCATCTTGGTTTTTTGGGTCCAAGAAAGCGTTGAGAAACTTGTACGAGTAATTGAACCGCAGCAGTTCTTCAAAGAAGTCCAAAGATTCAAACTTAGTCCAACTCACCATTGAAGTCCAAAGGTATGTATAGACAAATATCAGGTCGTTTGATCAATAAAAGAAGAGGATTTCCGAGAATTTCAACTATAAAGTAGGAATCACAATTAACTAGGAATCGTAGCTAGTAACCGAACAAAATAACAAACAAGTAACAATAGAACAAGCTGCAGGATAAACAACAGAATAACTTGCCCAAACAAATCAAGACATAGTAGCGTGAGAAACCTATCATCTTCAGCAAAGAAAGCACATTACAAACACACACACAAGACAAAACACAACAATAATCAACATCTCCAAACTCAATAGGTAATAACCAAGAACTCCAAACTCAATCGGTTCCAGCAGGATAATCAGGCATCAGCACAGGTGCAAGTCAAGCAATAGCAAGATTTTGGCTTTCAAACAAAATTATTAGCAACGTTGCACATAACAAGTAATCAAAGTCACAATCAAACAACACAAACTAAATTTCAAAGCTACCAATTATATTGAATAGCATAAAGAGAACCTTGACTATAAAAAAATGCAAAATGTGAAACATTAAAAACACATAAAAAAAACTAGTCTCAAATTCCCAAAATGCAGTCTAATATAAAGTCCCTTTATGCAACATTTAGCAAAAATTAACAGTAAACCATCACTGAATAACAATTAAAATAGAAAAGAAACCTCCAAGAAAAGCCTTTTCCTTCCTCTTAGTATCTCCTTCCACCGCCACGGCCGTAGTTCACCGGTGGCGCAACATCGATGGGTCCCTGATCCTCCCTAAGCACAACACCAGGGAGCTCCTTCATCCCCATGGACTCCAACAAATCAACAGTTTCCTGGTCAACCTCAATGCGGTCAATCTTAATGGCTGATTCATCGGGCACGAAATCCATTCGGCGCTCGCGTTCCTCCTCCTGAAGCTTCAGCGAGATACCACGAACGGATCCCTTCTGGATCCGCTTCATCAAATGAGTGGAGAAACCAGCTATCTTATTGCGGAGGCGCTTCGAGGGGATGATGGCCACCTCCTCCAGAATCTTCTTGTTGGTGTGGAAATCAAGGGTCATTTTCGAATAGTACTTCTCGATCACTTGGCGGGACGACTTCTTCACTGTCTTCGTACGAACACGACCCATTTTTGCCTATGTCTAGCCGGTGAGTGATGCCGCTGCAGATGGTTGAGGGGAGCAGGAGTTGAAAGGATTAGGGTTTGTCCAATAAAAGTTTTGGATCGAACTATATGTGACTGGGAAATGGGCTTCGCTGGGGTTTAATGAATCCAATTATGGGCATTCGCAAATGCACCCTCGTAGGTTTTTTATTCAACAATCACCCCCTAAATTTTCTTCAATAAAAATTAATAATAAAACATAAATTTGATGTTTTTACTACGGGAAATTGGCCTTCCGTCCCAGCCGTCGATTTTTTTTCTGTTCAGTCCTTGGGTACTTTTTTAGTACCACATTTCCACATGAAGTGTACCAATTTCTACATGAAGTGTGTCACATTTTGTATGACATAGTACTACAATTTTGTGGATAGGGAGTGAACCCAAATAAATATTTTGATTGGGGATTTTTCACCAACTTCTCTTTTTTACTACATGGGGGATAATAAATACCGAATAATTATTCGATATATTTCCATTACCAAAATCATATTTGTCTAAACACACAAATAGATATTAATTAATAAGAATTTTATAATGAGGTTCCTAATATCATATTGTGAAGTGACTAAATATGTACCACCGTTGTTTTCTAGTTTATCAAATCACTGCAAGAAAAGAAATTCAACTTGTGTTGCCTTTTTTGTAAAACAACAATAATTCAAGAGTTTCTTATGAATATGATTCTCTACCCGCTCAAGCTACTTGATCATCACTTCCCACAGGCATATGATCAACTTCGCCAGCTCCAAGATCCACCCGCTCTTTCCTTCCTGTGTCTTCTTTTCCTTTCGTCCATGCCGGGACATTGCATCTTTGCACCCGTTACTTGGCCGTTTATTTGTGAGAAAACAATAATATACACATGAATAATTGATGATATATAACATAATATTCAGTACATGATATATTTATTTTGATAATTGTATTTTAAGATGTGCGTTGTCGACAGTTTGATTGATTGGTGGCAGACAATGATTTATGGACGTGTCAACGCTAGAGCTTCTGAGAGATGGAGTATAGATGGACGTTTTCATGATGAACAGATCTGCAATCTCGCATAGAAGAAACAAAACCTGGTTTGTGTTGGTTCATTCTTTCCTCTTTAATTTTTTTTTTGGCAAATCATTGATACTACTAAAACAATACATGTTCATGCACAATTATGTTGATTTGGCTTTCCCTGTGGTGATAATACAATTAGTTTTTTTTTTTTGTTAAATATTATTTATGTTGATTCGGAGTATAACAGACGAATAAGAAAATAAAATAGAAATTGGCGCAGAAACCAGACATCAAAACCAATGTTGTGACTTAATTGATTTTTTTGAAATAAAAGCACAATTTTATACATTAGAGAAGAAACCCCATTACAACCAACGGGGTGGCAGAATTGCAGTAATATATCCCAGCACAAGCCCTTGGCTCTAAAACTTTCATATTCCTACACTAATTTTTATACCTTCACCAAATACAAATATCTATTTGAGTAGTTCCTATCAATTCATCTAAGCAATTTCAGCCCAAATTCTACCAGAGCACCATCCCAAATACGGCGTGTCGTAATTCACAGGGCACCTTCAATTCAAGGAATTATCGAACATTTCACGGTCAGCACGACTTGCCTTGGTTGTTGGTTGTTCTCCTCGACGACTCGTTTTCTCTCGATTTGAAGTGCTGAAGGAGGAAGATGGCTCCATGATAAACCCATTGGTCTTGATGGTGGGTTGTGCAAGGGGATCATTTCCAGAGATATTTATCTTTGCTGGGTCAATGAATATAACAGCTGGATCTTCTGAAACAGTTTCTTGTGAATGAATGTCCTGTTTCTGTTGCAACATTTCAATATGCCTCAAAGATGGCACGTCATCCTTGCAGTATCTCTGCCACATGTACCGGTAGGCTGACTCTAGGCCTCTTGTGAATTTTGATCCATCACATAAGGGGGATTTGAGCATGAGATTTCGCAGACTCATTCTCAGGCTTGAGAGGGCTGGTATATCAGAGGATAACTGTAAAGCCAGCTGTACGTATTCCTCTTCATTCTTGGCGACTAAATTGCTCAATCCTGAAAGTATTAATCACCACACAATCTGATTTATCCAACCAATATATAACATTTTCAAACGGTGCGGTGCTAGCCTGCTCGTATAATTATGTTTGAGGGGAAAAATACATACCAACTGTGTCGAGGAGACTTACACCAACGTTATGAGCATGAACTTGACCTGCCATTGCAATACATGGAACTCCCATGTATAGAGACTCGCATGTGGTAGTTGTACCCGCATAAGGAAAGGTATCCAAGCTAGAAATAGAAAGAGTTTTGTCACTCACATCAAGAAAAATGTGATTCATTTTTAAAAAATCTAGCAATAGAAGCTGGACTAACAAGGAGTGAGAAGCAAAACTGCAAACTTTATTATCCCAGCGACCATATGACAGAAAAAAGATGATACCTGATGTCCATTAAAGAGTATGCTTGCATATGATCATGGTTGAGAAGAATTAAAGGCAGAAGATCAACCCGTTGTGATTCTAAACCCAACTTTTCCAACATCGAAAGAAATTGAAGTCTCACACTTTCAGAGCAAAAAGGCTTGCACTTCACAATAAGCCGAGAATTTGGAACTGCACATAAAATCCTCGCCCAGACTTGAAGCACTCCAGGTGTTATCTGACGTATTTGAAAATTTTTGAAAAAAAGAGGAGAGAGAGAAGGCATGATTTAACTAATAAATGCGAAATGCTTAGTGAAAACACTTGCTCCACTTTTATTAATACCTTTGCAAGATTGTTGAAGCTACCAAAAGTAACAAAGCCATTGGATTGGGCAGGAGTTGGACACACTGGCCCTGCTTCTAGCGAAGGAGTGTAACAAAGGAAGGACTCTTGTAATCGAACTAACTCTTCAACATGTCTGGCATCCATGGAAGAATTGCACAGAATTTTAATTCAAACTAAAACAAGTACTCAACTTCGGAACCAATAAAGAAAAATTCAAAGAAAGTTGACAAAAACAGTTACTTTTGTTTTGTATCAGGGGGGTCAGCAAGAGCATCAGTGATTCTATAATCAATGGTAGGCAAACCAGTTGTATTCGGGTAACCAATCCAAGTCACCTAAAGCGCCAAGTTATTCAGAATCACAGATTGAGTAAATAGCAGGGAAAAAAGATAGATCCTGTCAAAATCCAATAGTTATACATGTTATACTGGTCACTTGCTAATCATCACGCTAAGATTATGGTATCAACATCTTTAAAAAATCAGAAGAATGATAGATTTAGCAGAAGGAACTGAAGAAGACAAGGAACTACAGCATTGGCCAAATTTTGACTTAAACATGGCTAACAGAGAGTTATCCATCGATTATGACTTCAAAATGTATGAAAAACTTGTTCATATCCATTCAAAAGACATATTAGCAAAAGTTTTCAAACTCGATTTGGAATACCAGTTCCCCAAAACCATAAAAGCAGAAAAATGGAGCCAGATATTGCTCAGAGATACCTGAACAGGCGCAGGTCGGCAAGCCATCATCCCCAACTTGTTGTTCGCAGTATGGCCAGTAAGTTCCACCAAGATATCAATTTCATCTTCCCTAACCATACTTGCAACTTTTTTCTCGCCAATACCATAAATGTCTCTCCACTTCCCTCCATGCTTTAGGACTCTGTCTCGGAACCTGCTAGTTTTTGCATCCGCCTGCGTCTCGCAAAAGGAAAAGCTCAAAAGTAAGAATCACAATTGAGAATCTAGATTTGCTTTTGAATTGTTAGCGCATAACCAGAAACTAATGGCCGTCCGAAAAAACCAATACAGTAATGTATTCAGTAAAACTGACCAGAAACTCAAGTACTTTGGGTTAGGGATCGGAGAAGGCGATGTAGCCGTACCTTTACAACTGCTGAGAAAACAACCACCTTGTAGTTCACATAGTCATGATAAATCAGTGGTGCTTCAATGAAATATGACACAGAATGGGTAAAATAATCAGGAGACACATATCCAATCACAATTGGCCTTTCTGGATCCTTAGGGTTGTCCCATGAAGTATACTGTGGAAACAGTCTCATAAAGCGCATACCCCAATCCCTGCAATTGCATTTTTCAAATCAGAGTAACCCAAAAATAAAAAAATTGCACATGCTACCAAACATCAAAAGGATAATCCAGCCTATCCTGATGTTAACTAGAGATATAAGTTCACTCTCATGTAAAAATGTTATCATACAGCAAAAATGCATACATACACACGTGTGCCAACTACACTTGAATAAACACAGAGGTACAAATCAATGCAAGGTCATAATACAAAAGATTTATTAATTGTTAAGAATCAGAAAAGGCCACTAAAATTGAATTATTATGACACCTATCATCAACTCAAAGATTAAATAGTTCTTACTACATTGTCACTGAATGAAACATACCCTGCAAAAAGATGAGAATTGAAAGATTGACCATTTTTTCCTCCGACCACCCTTATTTCCACTAATACCGTACACCAGATTCTCTAAGAGTCGAGGGGATTGCTAAATGTGCTTTCAATGTACTTTGTATAAATACTCTAATAAATACATACTCTTCCTAAATTCTCTTAACAAGATGAATACACTAATATTGTAGCAGAATGTATGGGGGGAGCTTCATTAAGCAGAAAGCAATCATGCATTGAAGAACATACTACTGAATGCAAAAACCTGAGTTCACAGAAATCTACAGATCTAACCCTATTCAAACACTAATATGCCACTTGAAACTACAACAGATATTGAGAACTAACCATTTATCACAATGTGAAAAATTGATAGTTGCAGCACTTGAGTGTCAATCTTATTGAAATAACATAAATTGTAAAAATATGGCCAGATGCTTGACCTGTGAGCCTCATATAACTTGTCATCGCTACTCTCGTTTATGTAGTTCATGGCAAGCAGACGATTCTGCAAGATATTAGTAAGGTGATACTAGGAATTCGAATAACTAAAGAAACAATAGATCCATCGCAAATGTAATCCAAGCAGAACTTTTATTATTAGGACAAGTAATCAACATTATTTTTAATGGTCAGTATAGAAAGAACGCCATCCAAGTACCCATTAACTAGTCAAAACCAGATACGATCAGAATACAGAGCACCAGAAATAAAGAGCCACATTCTGATGCTAGAAAAAAAATAAAAGAGCACAAATTGATCCATGACGATCACATGCAAATTGCAAAGGCTCGCCACATGATTTTACTAATTACTTTAACAACCTAACAGAATAACCTGGCCTGCATTGCGTGAATCAGGATCTATTTTGAGGCAATGCTCATATGCTTCAATTGCCAGAGATATGTTCCCAGCATCCCTGTAGAGAACCCCTGCAGAATAAAAATTACAAATTCAATGCCACACATCAGTATGACTGCTAAGAAAGGGATTCCGCAATAGATTTCAACATCCAGCTCAGTTAATAGTCTGATGACCTACTAGATAATTCTAAGCATGATTATGAACAATGCTAGGCGAAGACCAACCAGGAATATGAGTAGGTTATGTTCTCGCAATATCCACTGATGCACATACATAAAAAAAACATTATTGACATTTACCCATACAAATCCAAATTATTATTTCCCTTTCATGGGAAGCAATTTTAAAAGTATCAATCTTTGGGTGAAATCATCAAGTGCCCAAAATAAGCAACAGACTTAATACAATGGCACAGTAAACCAAACAATTTTTTTTTTCATTCCAGTAGAAGTAAAGATGGAAAGGGACCTAAATTATTATATGCTTCTGCATAGGTAGGGTTGGCAACTATAGCTTTCTCAATCATGCTCGCAGCAGCATCCATTTTACCCTGTATATAGTGACAGAGGTACAATTTTACCAACCAGACATGTCTACCATCAAAAAAAGAAAAGAAATATGAAGAGAACTACATATACAGAACCTGGACGGTATACACCACTCCAAGATTGTTTAATGACTGGGAAAAGTTCGGTTTGATCGACAATGCCATCTGTAAATACATATATGTATTATACCAATAAAAGATAAACATGTAAGATATTTCATGAAGAAATAATTGCTGGAGCCAAACTTGCCTGATAACACTCTACTGCTTTATCGAGGTTATCTCGATCTTTGTATATCACTCCTAAATTGTTACATGCCTCTGCACAATGGGGATTGAAGTGGAAAGCAAGTTCATAAAATACAATGGCCTGCATAAATAGGATGTTTTACTCATATACATAAATTATAATCAGAAGATACACCACTCATTATAAATTTAAAAGCTAAAACCACAATGCTAAAAATACAAATATTAAAAAAAATCCAAGTGATGTGTCTTATTCAAGATTATCTCTCAAAATAGCTGCCAGGATTGCAATAACAATTTGGCTTTCGGCACTAAAAGGGCAAAGATGTCCATGTATTTTATTTTCAATTACCATGTCAAACTTCAGCATTTCTCCATATGCAACTCCAAGATTGTACATGGCATCAGCATAATGCCAGTTATAATACATAGCTTTCTTATATAATGCCACCCCATGACTGATGTCACCCTCCAATTTAACCTGCAAAGCAGCAACCTCCAAAGTACTCAACCAGATAATATCATTTAATATGCGGCTATCACAACTTCATTCAAAGATCCCATTTGATTAAGTGATAGAGAAGAGGAACTGAAAACAGCCTTGTGAGACCCGAGACTCTAAATGAAAAAATATTTTAACCTAAACTGCAAATCATGATATATCATAATGGAGTCAAAAGAGTTTCAGTTTGCCAGCATTTTAACATCAACCATTGAGGAAATATATGATCATCATGCTTCAGTTAAACGCCCAAAAGATGGAAAAGGAAAAAGCAATCATTTAGGACGAAAGGAAGATGAGGAAAAAGCAATCATTTAGGACGAAAGGATAATGAAATAGACTAATCATTTACATTCGTAAAAATCAATTGGACTTGATTAAAAACATAAATGAGTAAAGAATATCTAGAAATTACCTTCGTGCCTAAATCAGTTAATGCAATAGCCATGTTGTTTTTTGCAATCTCAAAGTTTGGGGAGACAGCCAGGCACCTGCATACAAATTAAGCAACAGAATCCAGTGCATATTTTGGAGTAAAGTAAAATTAGTAAATTAATCAAAAGATGGTAAATAGTAGTAATCTGCGAACCTCTCATAACAAGCAATAGCTGACTCCAGATCCCCTCGATTTTTGTAGATGACACCCATATTGCAATATGCTTCAGCATACAAGGGTCTCTCAATTGCAGCTTTTTCATAACAACTGAGGGCCGTGTCATATTGCATCATTTCTGAATAGACGACACCCAGATTATAATATGCTGGCTACACATGAAAAGGGGGGAGAGTTAAAATTCAAATGCCCGTGCAGAAAGGTTGAAATTCATTAGAAATCACAAAATGGAAACCATGAAACATGGAATTACAGCATAGCGTGGATCAATTTTGATAGCTTCATAATACTTTTGTATTCCCTCCTGAGTGCTACCAGCCAGCTTCAAGCTTGTTCCAAGATCTGTTAATACGATTGCCAAGCATTCCGCGGCTAGCTTGAACGTAGGATCAGCCTTTAGAGCTTTCTGATGCATCTGTATTGCAGGCATCTTATAAATATGAAACAAAGCCTAGTATTCACAGCTTGAGGCAAGCTCCAATTGCAAAGACAATGACTACTAGCTTTTCAAAGTAATGGTCCAAACATCCAATAGTATTCAGGAGCTTCCCAGCTACAACTCGAAAGAGAACATAATTATGCAGTTACACACAACCGAGAAGGAAATTTTTTTTTCCATCACAAGCAAATGATAAGTTTTGTTCTTAAATCCACAAATATGTACCAAGAGAACAAATCGGGAGAAATTTATTTTTCAAATGAGAAAAAGATATAAAATCCATTTCTGTGCATTTATAATCAATCACACAGAGAGCAAAGAATACAGTAAAAGGCTAAAAAAATTTATAATGAATGTTTGTATAATGAAAGTGACCGATAACAACTGAATTCGACACAAGAGGGTGAAAAGGACATTCTACCCATCAATTGGGAAGAGGTAAAACATCTGGTTCCAAATGCCCACAAAAAATAAGGCTCCATATAGACAGATATTTATAAATGTTTTTTACAAAAAATTTACAAAAAGATATAAAAGTTATTTTAAGAATAAATATCTGTTTGGGCAACTATTCTACAAAAATGTTCTTTTAAAAAAAGTTTGAACAACTTTCTCTATTGTTCTAAAACATCAAAAAATACATCACTCATTCTTTAAAAACTATACTTGAAAAACAGTTTTTTAAATATTTTCATAAACTTTTTACAAAAATAGATTTTTAAACACATACTTAAGTTTTTTTCTCATTTGTAAAGCACTGAAAACGTTTTTAAAGTACTTATCTGAATAGAGCCTAAAATATTGGGAGGAGAAGCAACTGAAACATGATCTCAACATGGAACAAACAGCAGGGCTGGGGAATAAACATAGGGTCATGAATTAGCATAAATTACACATTTTTATTGTGCCTATCCCATAATTCAAAAATATATCAATTCAATTTTTTTACAACTTATTAATTTTTACATTGAGTACAAATTTTGTCTTTCACCAATTAACCAAACACAAGTATCAGATTCAAGCAAGATCAGCATCCACATTTAATGTGGCAACCAAAACAAAATTGGAAAAGTGACATGTTGCAACAGTCAAGCAGCACCAACAGTTGGGCTATCATACCTCAGCAGCCTCCACCAGCCTACCCTCGTCTTTAAACAAAATCCCACAATGTGTGAGAGCAAATGCATTTTGGGGTTCCAAACGAATTGCTTCGGTAAAACTTTCACATGCAAGGCTGCCCAAGTTCTGCATCTGCAGGCAAATTCCTTTGCCAATGTGAGCTTCAACATTTTCACTATCCTTTTCCAACACACTCTCATAAAAAGCAAGTGCATCCACAAACTTATTCCTAGAGCGAAGAATGTCTGCATAGGATAGGGCATTTTTCCCCTGAAGACTTTTTCTGACAAGGCCATTGCCCAGAGGGCTTCTGGTTTCAGGAGAAGGCTGCGCTGGATAAACCTGACCATCAAGTGGTTCTTCTCTTTTTTCCTCGCCAAGATCCTTTTCAGTTGACCCCATTCAAGTAAATAAAAAACTTCAGACTCCTAAAACAAGACACTGAAGAGTAAGAAACAGACAAGACTATAACAAACCATTACAATAGCTACGTATCTTTGATACAAACTCAAATATAATTCCTTCCGACCATGCCCGAACCCAGTAACTGAGAGGCAAGCACTGGGTTTTCAAGATGGGAAAAATAAATTTAACTTTGACGAGTAATTTTCAAAAGTCGTTAGCTTTGCCACCAAAATAGAGTCAATAGCCTCCTCAGTAAACAAGAGAAACCGGGTTTCATGCAGGAATTAAATTACATTTACTCCACATAATTATACATCAAATTTTATTGTCGTTCCTCACCCATCTCACTTGGTCTGTCCTGAGTTTCACCAACGAAAAAACTGCAACTTAGCATAAAAAACAGAGCGAAACTCCGTACCCAAATTAATAGTGCACAACCTAGGTTTCCCCTTCACTTCCCAACACAAGTGCCTAAAAGCTGCATAATTGGGAGAAAGGGGGGGGCGGCACAACAAGGAGGAGGAATCGAGTTCGGTTCAGAGGACGTAAGCTTATCTTTCCAAAAATTGAAATCCCAAAGCAATCACTTCATACCATCACAATTGGTTGCTTCCATTTTACTCAAAAACAAAAGGGCTGAGCAGAAATCAGACTCAGAATCAAAGGGCTTCGCCCGCGGAACAGCCAAAATTTTGTTTTCGTGGATCAGACCTCATGCGAGTAAAAATATTTGTCCAGTACCTGATCAATACAAGAGTAGAGGGAAAAACAAAGAATGCATCTATCCTAAGCAATAAAAGTTTGAGTAGGTCTCACGTGACCGTTTCACGAAAAAGACGGATTAACCCTATCGATATTCACAATAAAAATTAAAATTTTTAACGTAAAAAGTAATAATTTTTCATGCATGACTTAAATAAGAGATCCGTCTCACAAATACGACCCGTGAGACTGTCTCACACAAGTTTTTGTCTAAAAGTTTATAGCTATTTGATTTATATATATATATATATATTTTATACTAGTTTAGTGGTCAATGTAAACAATTTTAAACTTTTTTATGATATTCAAATTTAGTTTTTAAAAACTTTGCAAAAATCTAGATAAATTCAAAATGAATAAACTTTTAATTACTTCCTATAATAATTCAATTAAGGATAAGAAACAAGGACTGAGATACAATTATTTAATTCAATTGAAAATTTTGGATGAATTTTTAATTCAGAATATCTCAATATCAAATGTTTAATTTCATTTCTATTAAAAATAGTATGGATGTAAATACTAGTTAATCCATTCTCTTATATTTCATATATTTTTCATTTTTTAAAAAAAACATATTTTTTCTATTGATAACAATAGTTTAAATATGAATATTTAAAATCTTTCATTTTAGTTTTCGATTTATTGTCACCTCATAATGATCGACAATAAATCGAAAATCTACAAAATTTTGTGAAAATCTTTAAAAAATACTACAAAAATCAGTCGAAAACTACAAAAAGTAGATCTCTTGTGAAACGGTCTCACGAATCTTTATCTGTGAGACGGGTCAACCCTACTGATATTCACAATAAAAAGTAATAATCTTAGCATAAAAAGTAATATTTTTTCATGGATGACTCAAATAAGAGATATGTCTCATAAAATACGACTCATGAGACCGCTCTCTACACAAATATGTTATTTAAATAAAAATCAATAAATCTATGTAAGAATACCATGGAAGCGACTGTTCAAGTTTGTGGGAACTGTCTTGCTGGCTGTCCTTACAAAGCTAAAAATTCTACCGACACAACTCTTGGGCTCATTCGACCTACTGCCTAATCTCAGGCCCAAACGTTGGACCTAAAACCCCGTCTATATAAGCACTTCATCTTCTCCGATCTCCGCACTCCAATTCTTGGAAATTAGGGTTCTTCGACGGTAGCTGCACTGCTTATATTCCATATCCGTAATAACCTTTTTTAAGTTCGATTGTCTTCAAATTTTTGCAGTGTTTTTAAAGGCATTCTTTCAATGGTTTTCTTTCTTCAGAATCCCATTTTACCCCATCCGTGTTTTTATCTGTCTCAACGAAGCTATTCATTTGTTACTCCGGGAGAATTACTTGTGCCGGTGCCTCGAATTTCAGGATTTTTATCGATCCGAAGTTATTCGATTCTGAGCTACAGGCTGGGGGACATGTAATTTAGAAAAATACTTTTTTAACGTGGCAAGAATGATGAGACAATTAGATGTATGAGAGGTGAAATGTATCATCTCTTTGAGCTGAGATACGAGGCTTATTGATATTCTGACTTGCCGTTTTTGAATTAATCAATTTGGCTCCGAATAGAGCTTTTGTTTTCATTTATGCTTCAAATTCTTTAATAAATGGGAAGAAATAAATAAAGGCAAATACTGTGAGAAGGTCTCACGAGTCGTATTTTATGAGACAGATATCTTATTTGTGTCATCTATGAAAAAATATTATTTTTTATGTTAAGATTATTACTTTTTACTGTGAATATCGGTAGGATTAGCGTTGATCTTTCTCACAGATAAAGATTCGTAAGACCGTCTCAGAAGATATTTACTCAATAAATTGCTTATGAATTGGATTTTCTACTTGAATTGAAACCATCTAGATTTATCAAACGAAAAAAATGGTTATCGGCACGTTTGAAAGAGTATATTATGGATAAATCTCTACCAATATAGTTTTATTTCTGTTTAGTATGTGTCAGACTAATTCTCACACAAAATAATTATGTTATATATGCTTTTCATTGTTTTCTCGGATGAAATTCGTTATAAAATATCGAAAATATGATATTAATATATGATATCTGAATATAAAATATTTCAGATATGATATTAATATATGATTTTTTTAGTATTCGAACATGTATAATAAATATTGATTTTAATGACAAGTCTTTTAAAAATATGATACTAGTATATGATATTCGAGTACAAAATATTTCAGATCTTGTATTAATATATGATTTTTAATTATTCAAACATGTATAATAAGTATTGAAATTAACTACACATGCTTTTTTTGATGTAAATCGGTACAAAATAGTAAAAATGAGATACAAATAAATGATATTTCATACTACTATATGATATTTGATTACACATACAAGTACAACAAGTGTTGATATAATATAGTTGTTTCAATTTATACTCAAAATTTTATCTTTTATATAAGATGTAAAACAATTATTACTTAAATATTATATATAAATTATTGATTTTCAACGTTTTGTAAAATATATATGTGCTCAGAGAGTGCAGAAAATTTATTTTTTTGTGTGAATTAAAGACATATTTATAATGCAATAACACATAAATATTATGAAACTTATATTTTGATAGCTATCAAAATATTAGAATTTGGTCTACAATATTTTTTGAAATTAATTAATTACATGTTTGGATTGTCGATTAATTCTAACGTGACGATAAAAAATTAGTATTTAAGGGAATACTTCTCTTGATGGTCTTGACGAATTCAACTAGCTAGGCTTTGTCCGACAGATTGTCTCCTTCCATCAAATTTTTGTTTATTTGAAAAAAACGAGGCTTATTAATATTCTGACTTGTCGTTTTGGAATCAAATTTTTGTGTTATTGGATCCGTATTGAATCTTATTTTGTCGATTTTTAATTTTAATATTAATACTCAAAAAATTTTATTCTGAAATCTCCGACTTATTTAAGGTATAATCTTTCCATCCTCCTTAAAAATTTCCTATCATTACCGGTGTTCTCTGGATGTAACAACTTGTCGATTGGATGAGATTTGCAAATTTGAGACTTATAATTGTTTTAATTGGATATTAATCAATCGGCTTCAATTCGACCTTTTGTTTACATTTAATAATACTTCAACATTTTAAATTATAGAAGAAATAAATGGCTCAAGAATGGGATTTTCTATTTGAAACTATCTAAAATAATATCATTGAGAAATTATTAAAATTAATATCATTATTCGTTTGTGACAAACAAAATTAGTATTTAAGAGAATACTTATTTTGTTGGTCTTGACGAATTCAACTAGGCTTTGTAACAAATTGTTTGCTTCCATGTGTACGTCCAGCCAAAAGTAGAGGAAATAAAGTTAAAAAAATAGCATATTAAATCACGCAGAATCCTAGCTAAGGTCCCAAGGATTCAGTTTTCGGCCTTATTTATGCATGTTCTCTAGTCCAAGATACATGTAATAATGGAAAATTCCAATCCAGATGATTTTCTTGATGATGGTTATGATTACGACGCTGTTATTGTTGGGTCGGGATATGGAGGTTCTGTTGCTGCTTGTCGCATGTCAAATGCAGGATTTAAAGTCTGTTTGTTAGAGAAAGGACGACGATGGCAAGCTAAAGATTTCCCTACCGACGTTTTTAGGATGATGTCTGCTGCCAGGGTCGAAAATAACAATTTCGGAATCGGCTTAGGTCCAAAGGATGCTCTGTTCCAGGTCCTTGACAAGCGATACTTCACACAGGATAGGCTTTTTTTTTTAAAAAAAAAAAAAGTTTGAAGTTATTACCTTACGGTGCATGCATGTCAAGAAAGCTTAAAAACAAGTGGAGATATTCTCTTTTCTTTGTATCCTTATTTTTTTATCAGTACCATTGGTTATATTGCTTTGTTGTTTGATCATGATGATTGGCTTTGCTCACCGTTCGTATTCCTTGTAAATGAAAACCGCAGATATATCTCCAAGATGATTCTTTAGCAGCAATGGCATGCGGCTTGGGTGGTGGCTCACTAATAAATGCAGGAGTAATGTTACCAACACCGGTTCGTGCACGTCGAGACCCTAAATGGCCTCAGGCTTGGGAGAAAGACTGGGATATGAGTGAGGCTTCTGCTAAAAAAATGCTAAGAGTACAAAGTATCCCAGTAAAGTTTCAAAATGCTAAGATCATGGAAGATGTGATTGAAGAAGAGTTTGAGACGAGCACAGACGATCAGCTGACAGTTGGCATGAATTTTGATATCGAAGAAAAATTGTTCCATTCAAAGAGGTCTCATGGAGCTGGAAGCTGTTTAGCTTGTGGGAACTGTCTTGCTGGCTGTCCGTACAATGCTAAAAATTCCACCGACACAACTTATCTTGCCTCAGCTGTCGAAGTACGTATATTGCTCCAACAATTTCGAAGTTTTTAAGTTTGCTTGTTCGGTTAAATAGATTTCTTATTACAGGCAGGATGTCGTATTAAAACAGAATGTGAGGTTCAGTATGTGGTAAGAAACCACGAAAAAGACTGTGTAGATGAAAGAATCCATGGAAGACCAAGGCGTAGATGGCTGGTATATCTCAACGAATTTGACTGTTTAGCAGCAGATTTTGTGGTACTCTCAGGTATACTTGCAGAACACGACTTGTAAAAGCTATACTAATTCAGTTGTCACGTAAATTTTTATGCTATTATCATCTGCAGCTGGAGTATTTGGAACAGCTAAGATACTTTTTCAATCTAAAATGAGGGGCATGCCAGTTTCGAATAAGCTTGGCTCAGGATTGAGCTTCAATGGAAATAATGTTGCTTATCTTGCTCGAAGCTCAGCAACCTTAAACAGTTATGCATTGAATAGGAAGCAACTTTCAAAGATCCCTTTTCAAGAAAGACCAGGGCCCTCGATTTCTTCCTCATTCACTTCTTCTTTGGGTTTCTCGATTCAGGTTCATGCAATACTAATTTTGGGTCTTGTGGGAAAACTATGTATAAAGATGTTACGTGAATTATGTCGAATCATTTTTTCCACTTCATGCAGAGTGCAATAATTCCAACCGCTTATCCGTGCTTGCTGTTTGAAGGAATGACGACTTATGGATGGCAATCTGGCTACTGGTTCTGGCACAAAATAGTCGACAAGATCAAGCATTTTATAGGTTTAAAGTGCAGGCAAGCAATGGTCCTGAATGCGATGGGATATGATGACAGCAACGGGACTCTTATCTATGAAAAAGTTACAAAAAAAATCCTCTTTAAACCACCTCACGATCCTTTATTACCACAAAAGATTGAAACTTTCAAGAAACTGGCTGACAAATTAGGAGGAACTCTTCTCATGTCGCGCTATAGAAGCACTTCAGTACATCACCTAGGAGGTTGCGCTGCAGCACAAGATATCTCCTCTGGAGTTTGTAATCCTAATGGTCAAGTTTTTGACACAACATCTCCCACTGGAGTGCACCCTGGTCTTTATATATGTGATGCCTCTGTAATACCGTGTTCTGTTGGAATCAACCCTTGTCTCACTGTTGCTGCAGTTGCTGAGCATGTTAGTCGACACCTTTTGCAGGATACTGTCAAATACAGCAGCAATTTTAAGAAAGAATGCTTTGATAGAAAACTTGATTTGATCATTAATGATGAGATGAAGAAGAGAGAAGATTCAAAAGTTATGATCAAAGAAACAATGAGAGGCCAAGTTGGTGGTATGCTATGTAGTGCACATCTTAAACTCAAGTTCAAAACGTCGCCAAATCTTGAGAAAACATGTATTCGTATGGGTAAATCACATCCTATTTTACGAGGAAAAGTTGGTGGATATGTTGTATGTAAAGGTTTAGAGATGGATGAACTTCATGTAATCAAAGGGGAAGTAGACTTGTGTAAAACAGATAACAAGACACCATATACGCACTATATGCACTATCATCTCCTCCTAGCTGGTTCGTCTGGATCAAGGTAAGATATTTATATCATAGATTTTCAATCATCAGTTTCTTGAATTCAAATATCAAAGTGACATGAATAATCATTTTATTAAAGATATGTTCTTGGAGGGATAAAAATATTGAATCCTTATCTCCTAGCACTTAATGCATGGAGAGAATCCACGACGCTGCATGTTTCTTTGAGAAAAATCACGAAGAGCCTCCCAGAGGAACAAACAAGTATAAAGGGGGAGCTTCATATTTCTTTTACAGAAATTCTGAAAAGCTTGTACAGCCTTGAAGGTGGAAGCAGAAGCAAATTTATGCGTATTTTTATGCGATCTCTATTTAGGACGTATATCTTACAAAAACCTCGAGAAATTCATGCAAATTTCTCCCCCACTAAACTAGTTCGTGAATCATATCCTAGAAGTACAAATCATGAAATAATCACAGGTACTCGCAGTTGCAACAGTATTTCGAATTCTTATAAAGCTAAAAAAAATCAACTTACCAAATTTACCAAATTTCAGAAGATGGTTTTGAAATTCGTTGTCAACACTGGGAGTGCAGCCACCATATTCCACCAGAATCTGCAAAAAAAACCTACCCTGTATTGCTTATAAACGGTTATTCGACCGAAAGCTTTTGTTTATCAACTGAACCAAAAGATCTTGTCAGAACTTTACTTCAAGAAGGGCATGATGTGTGGTTATTGCATGCAAGATTACACTCATTGAATCCTCCAAACAACTTTTCAATCAAAGACATAGGGAAAGTAGACATACCAGCAGGTGAACTTACATAAAAATCGCACATTTCCCTCATTATTTTTCTCTAAGTAGCTCAAGAGTGGTTTACTTATTGACGCTCTTCACTTTTTTTTCCTGCAGGATTAACTATGATTGCCAAGTTCTACGGAGAAGCTATAAAAGTACATGTAGTTGCACATTGTGTGGGAGGACTGGCCATTCATATTGCACTAATGGGAGGCTATGTCTCAGCCAAGAAGATAGCTTCTTTGTCATGCACCAACTCTTCAATGTTCTTCAAGCTCACCACATCATCTTTAATCAAAATGTGGCTTCCCCTTGTTCCAGTAAGCAAATCCACGTTTCTCAGCTAGTTTGGTACTAACACTTGTATCTGTGATGAAGAATATTTATTTCTTGACTGATCTAAGATGATTTTTCCTTGCTTCCAAATCACTCACTAATTCTAAAAATAACTGCTTTTTTTACATCTTTGCAGATCTCCATGGCAATAATGGGCAGGGATAGCAAATTACCGCTGCTTCAAGCATCAACCTCCAGCCTTAGGCATAGGTTCCTGAAATCAATAGCACGTTTTCTACCACGGTATGAAAGATGCATCTGTGACGAATGTGAGGTCTTTTCCGGCATATTCGGAAACACGTTTTGGCACCAAAACATAAGCCATACAATGCATTATTGGATGAACAAAGTGAATCTAAGACAACGTCCAATGGCTGCATTTCCACACCTCAGAAAGATCTGTAACGCCGGTTTTATAGTGGATGAAAATGGCAAAAACTCATATCTGATACACCCTGAGAGAATGGCACTGTCGACCCTTTACATATCCGGTGGACGTTCCCTCCTTGTGACACCCGAAACCTCATTTCTCGCTAATAAATACATGAAGCTGCACCAGCCTTCCCACAGACATGAAAGAGTGGTAGTAGAAGGATACGGCCATTCTGATCTCTTGATTGGCGAGGAGTCTAATGTAAAAGTTTTTCCTCACATTATAAGCCATATCAGATTGGCAGAAAAGGAAAAAGATTCTTCGGTGAGTTTAACAGTGAAGAAGTACAAGAAAGATGTCTTGGAATGGAGCAAGGATCCATACGAGGATAGAAGAAGATTGGGAGATTGTGCTTTTAACTTGATCGCCATCATATTAATTGTGCTGTTTTTTAAAGGCTTAATTTCACAGTTGTTTTCAAATTTTATGCAAATCTATTTTGGGCTCACAATCATATTATTTTTTATGTTGTGCTTGAAATAATATAAGAATTAAGGTGGTATCAGTCTCCAGTTCCAAGAATATGTAGTATGGATATATGTTATCTTAGCTACTTCATTGATGTTCTTTTGTCAATTCATCTCGTTTGACACTCAAATGATAAATAGAATTAACATGTGAAGTATAATTGCATTGGCATATCTTTCCAATTAAATTTTCTTCTTTCATATATCATTTTTCTTATTTTAAAAAATATGTATATTATCATATGCGGTTATTTTGCCGAAAATTCATATAATTAGAGAATAAAAATAATTAATAGAGGAGTCAATTGCTGATAATATAGTGTACAGATTATTAAATGTATTATAATTATTTATCAGCAATAAATGAACAAGAAGACAGTTTGGCCGAGTGGTCTAAGGCGCCAGATTTAGGCTCTGGTCCGAAAGGGCGTGGGTTCAAATCCCACAGCTGTCATATTCTCACTCTCTACAATTTTATTTATTTGATTATTTTTTAAAAAAATTAATTTATATTTTCTATCTTCCAATCACGGGATGATACATAAAAATGTCCCTATTGTTTATACATTTTCCCATGTTTGTCCCTAAAATCTTTTTGTGTGCCATTTATATCCCTCATCAATGTATCGTCTCTCAAATCACCAATTCACCGTTAATTCCAAAATCCAGCGTAATTAGTGAGTGAAAAATGTCGAGAAGAAACGTTTTGACTCGCCTTGTTCACCGGGTGATGGCCGCTCCGGCACCGGCCCTCCACCACTGTACTCGAAGAATTCAAACCCTAGCCTTTGAAGAGATCAAAGCCTCCCCGGAAAAACCACACCAATACACGGCGATGATACTTCACGGTCTCCTCGGATCCGCTCGAAACTGGCGTTCTTTCTCACGCTCCCTTGCTGCATCCCTATCCCCCGCCCGTATGTCATATTTTACCTTTCATATTCATGCAATTCTAGAAATTGTTTTCTCTTGTTTGTATCACCTCAAACTTACAAACACAGACTGATGACTCGAAACAGAAATGTTCTTAAGCGTTGCTGTAAGAACTAAATTAGTTCCTGCACATATATGTAATGTAGAATTTTATAGCCAAAGGTTAGGGGTATGATGCCTTTGCCTACTATGCTGCTCAAGCATTTGAATCATTGTTTCTTATCATTTATTGTGATATAAATTTTAGGATAGCTTAGTACCAAAATGATTGGGATGCACTTGTGCTATTCTGACGAGACATGTGAGTTGCTCACTAAAACAATCGGAACCAATCTGTATGACTACAAGTTCGCACAATTGAATACACAGCTGAATGCTTTCTCAGGTCTTTCTCATTTCCGAAAGACAATAGAATCGGGAGGAGACAATTAATCAATGACTTTTGACGTGTTGTTAGCAGGGTCAATTCAATCATTATTTGTGCGAGCCAGTGTAAATAATAAATGCACTTAAAAGATAATCTGAGGGTTTTTGGCATGTCTTCACTCTGACTACATTTTCCATTCAAACAGATCTCAACGATGTATCATGAATTGATGAAGATCTCACTTTTGAATGTATTGGTTGTGTTTATTATACTTGTCGATACTTTATGCATTACTTGACTGTGATGTAAGTTTTGGAGTATGTGCATAACCCAAGGACAAGGGACATAGCTCACATTCTCAGATATGATTGATCATTTAGTCTGATATGAACAGAGTGGAGGATGGTGCTTGTGGATTTGAGGAACCATGGGAAGTCAGCTGAACTAGATGGGTTTTTGCCCCCCCACAATTTGGAAAATGCAGCAAAAGATCTGGCCAATTTGGTAAGATCTCAGGGCTGGGATTGGCCCGATGTTGTTGTGGGTCATTCAATGGGTGGAAAGGTTGCTTTGCAGTTTGCTCAAAGTTGTGCAAATGGGGATTATGGGGACATTGATGGCTTGCCCAGACAGGTAATTCCTTCTACGGAAAAAAACACTTTTTCATGCTTATGATCTCTATGAAATCTTGATATTCTGGATAGCTTTGGATTTTGTGTTGGCTAACTGATGTGTGAAACTTTTGCAGAACAGCTGTGGGTACTAGACTCTGTCCCTGGTCAAGTAAGCCGAGACAACAGTGACGGTGAGGTGGAGAAAGTATTGCGAACTTTGCAGAGTTTGCCTTCAACTTTGCCCTCTAGGAAGTAATGTCTCTTTCCTTTCATATTTTCTATCCAGAAGCACTATCTTTTTTTGGGCGTCCAGTCGAAATACAGTGGGAAAAGTTGTTGGGTTTTTGCACATACTCTTTATTTTATGCTTTTAACTGGCAATTCTGTGGGGGTTGCAGGCAAACATTAAATTTTTCATGATTGAGAAGGCGATTTGTTTTAGTTTTTCTTTCTGTATGCGAGGAAGGATGGTTGAGTTGGCGTTACTAATATCTCACTTCTATCAAATAATTTCTTGAATATTTTTTAATGATCTATATATTTTCCCCCATGTGCTTATTGTCATGAAATTGGTTGTGTTCCTGGTTTAAGGTGGCTGGTAGATCACATGCTTCAGCTTGGGTTTTCGAATTCGTTATCACAATGGATTGGTAGCAACCTTAAAACATCAGGAAAAGAAGTGACTTGGGCTTTCAATCTAGAAGGAGCTGCCCAGATGTTTCATTCTTACGGGTATAGAATCACACTCGAGTCTTGGTGAATATCATTAACTAATTTAATGTTAACACAAAACGTGCATTTTCCATGTATGATGTAGAGAAATGGATTACTGGCCCCTATTGGAGAACACACCCAAAGGCATGGAAATAGCCATTGTGCGTGCAGAGAAGAGCGACAGATGGAATGCAGACGTAATAAAGCAACTAAATAACATTTCTTCTAAAAGAGTCGACGAAACAGAAGGGAAAGTCTCGTTTCATGTTCTTCCTAATGCAGGCCATTGGGTTCATGTTGATAATGCCAAAGGGCTTCTTGAGATTATTGCCCCCAAAGTTGCATCATTGGTTTAGCCACCTCCTCGTTTTCAGAGTTCAGTAGCCGGTTCAAGAAATAACCCTCGTTTTTATTATTATTAAATTTCACAATTTTTTTTATTATCTCGGAGTGTGTTGAGTGACATTTTTTAACGTTTATACGTGAACAATACATGTTATAGCGTGTTGAATATCATTTAAAATAAGAAATATTTGACAATACCTATTTTATACCAAATTATTATAGACTCGATGGATTTTACAATTGGTTCACATTTTACCTTCGGTAATTGAATGCTTTCTCAAGTGTTTTAGATTTAAGAAGCTTATTGGATATTTCGTTGTGTTATATTTGAAATAACCATGTGAATATTATTACAACAAGTCTGAAATAATTACATTGGAAACAAAAACAGTGCACTATGTGACTCATGTCACCGACACATAAAATAGTTTCTCTAGCCAAATCATTTGATCCTAAATTATAATTGCAAATACTAAATGATAAAATTGTAAATTTTACAAATAATAGTTAAAGACTATCACGTTTCAAATTTTTATAGCACAAATGGAATTGCGAATTATGTTAATCTAAATTTAGAGTAACAAAGAGGATATATTTTGTTCGAATTTTAGTTTAGGTAGATTTGGCAATTCAAAGAAAGACGGGGGGTTATTTACGGTACACCGCATTTATCTCTGGTTCCAAACCCTAAATATAAAGATCGAATCACTAAGTCGCTCAAATCTCTTGCCATTAGGGTTTTTCAAAGAGAAAATCAGAAGCAGCGTAGCTACATTATCCTCTCCCATCAGTGCTGCAGCAATGGTAGGCTCCCCTTTCATCCAAACAACACACACAAGAACACCTGTTCATTATTAATACAGTATTTTTTTGGTCTATAAAGATTTTCGGTGCTGTTTTTTTTTTTGTGCATATTTGATTGCCGAGTGCGTATATCGTCGTCGAACCGGTCTTATTTGATTTTTTGGATTTACGATACTTAAATTTTTAAAAGATTATTTAATTGTATCTCAACGTAGAAATTTCTGCCATATAGTTCTTGGATTGATAATAAATTAATTAAGTTGCAAAAATTCTCTTTCGATGGCTTGGATTGTAGTCTATCGAAGATGGATGTTTTTTGTGAAAGTATTCAGAAAATTTCTTCTTCGGTATTGTATTTATCCCGTGGATTGATTTATGGAACTTAATCTTCTTCAATTATTTATTCACCTGATGAACTTTAGTTGACAGTTGAATTTACTGGTAGTAATTGCTGTCAAAATGGCTATTATAAAAATATGTTCTCGTCTTTTAGGTATATTATGTTTTGAGGTTTGATTTTTTCTCTTGGTATGAGAAAACTTTGTTTTTCATTTAGTGATCTTCTGCTAATATCTTGAATCTGCTTATTTATTTTACAATTACTGCATTTAATTTACAATCTTCACTTTGGGTTTGACAGTCGAAAAGAAGGACCAGAGAGCCCAAAGAGGAGAATGTAACTCTTGGACCTGCCACCAGGGATGGAGAAATAGTGTTTGGCGTGGCACACATCTTTGCCTCATTCAATGATACCTTCATTGTGAGTATATTGGTAAACTGCTATTGTATGTATTTTTTGTTGTTTTGGATGGTTTTACTTGATTGATGTTTTTGCTTGCAGCACGTGACTGATTTATCTGGAAGGGAAACCTTGGTTCGTATCACGGGTAACAGTCAGCTTTTTGTTTTTTCGCTTTTTTTGCCTTTTATTGTATTTTTTCCTCCAAATTGTTTCTACATTATCGGACTCAATCACTATTAAATTTTATAACCTTATTTCTGTTAATTGGTTTCCATTCAATATAATACTTCTAAATGTACCTTTGGTGATCACGTTTCTGTTTACTAGAGTAAATGTGATACAATGTATTTTTGTAATACAATTCATTCAATATCAGTGCTTTGCACTCGGTGTCTGTTTTACACTCGAGGTCTGTGTAATGAAACAATTGTTATTACTTATTAGTAGCATTTTAGTAAAACTTCATTATTTAAGTTGAAGAGTATGATATTTTCTATTTTATACTGGAAAATGATTTCATGCGCAGCCACTTTTATAAATCATTGATGAACTTAGTTTCTGGTGCACTTTCATTCGATATTTGTCCAAATTTACAATGTTACAGGTGGTATGAAGGTGAAGGCTGATAGGGATGAGTCCTCTCCTTATGCAGCCATGCTTGCAGCACAAGATGTTTCTCAGCGATGCAAGGTTTTAGAATCTTCTATCATTGTTGTGTTATTCTAGTTCATACCTGTCATTGTCAGTTACTAATGCTTGCAATCCCCAGGAACTGGGAATCAATGCTCTTCATATTAAGCTTCGTGCCACTGGAGGCAACAAGACTAAGACTCCTGGTCCTGGTGCTCAATCTGCTCTTAGAGCCCTTGCTCGCTCTGGCATGAAGATTGGTCGGATAGGTAATATTATTTCCTGATATTCATTATTCATTAAAGACCCGGTTCTTTTTTGCATTTTAGAGTTTGATTTCTTCATAGCTCATACCTATGTTCAATTGTTCTTTCTTTTCCTTCTTCCATCTTATATCAGTTGAATTGTATGTTTTTGCTTCTTTTTTATTTATTTCAGAGGATGTGACTCCAATTCCCACCGACAGCACCCGAAGAAAGGGTGGTAGAAGAGGAAGGAGGCTTTAATATGTCATCTGTCGCCACACTTGCTTGCTGATATTTTGAGATATTTTTGTTAAATTGCAAGTTTCGATCTTTCTTATGTAGTAGTTTGAACAAGAATTATTTCAACGGTTTACCCTATGAAACTTTGAGAACCGATGTCATCCGTGTTTGACTGTTTGTTTCCTTTCACCGATGATTTTTTATTTGTTTGTCATTATTCTGGTTTTAGATGCATGACAATGTTGCAACGGTTAGCGAAACTAAGTTGTCATCTTACGCCATTAGCAACATCTTTACATAATTTCTTGAATTATGGGAATGTTAATGTTTGCCTCTGTTGCCTGCAAAATGCTAAAGAGGGTATAATACTTCCCTATATCAATTGCCATTCTTCAACTTTGTCAGCTGCTGTACATTTTTTGCAGTTGATTTTCATAGCTGGTACATACTATTTTTGCCTTTCATTGTTGTAAGTTTGCCTTAAGAAAATTTAATTATTTTACAAATATTTTATTTACTTCATTGATAAAAAATTTTTTTACTTTTTTTGTCATCTAATTATCTCTGCTTTTCAAAGAGGGGCATCTATCTCCCAAAATGTAAACAGCAATTTTGCACACCTATCGTTACAAATTCACCTGTTGGATTTACACACCTATAAACCAACCTCGAATTCCAATATATATCAATTTCATACGTCGGGTGGGATGCATGTTTGAAGAATACAAATACAAAGGGATAAGAAAACATCGGGCTACAACATTGATTGCAATTACTAGTTAATCTGCGAAAGAGGGGCTCGAGGAATCAGAGATGGCTTTATTTCCTTTACTTGAAATGATTCTGATGAATTGTTTTCCCGAAATTCTTCTTGAAGAACTTCCATTGGCATTGCTCGAAGGGCCTCGATGGTGCCCTGGCTGGGAATGTTAGACTCACACCGAATTGGGGTCGTCCCTGTCGGCTCATAATCCTAGCATCAGAAAATAAATTGAATACTTTGCACAGGGATAAAACTAATAATTGAAAATACTTAAGTATTACAGTAACTACGTTAATCAATTGCTAGATAAAAGAGTTCTAGCTGGTACATTTTTATGTCGACTGATAATATTCTGGACTGATGTATTGATGTGATCGTAAACACATTATATGTTATGTGACATCAATGTATATATGTTGGGAACATGTAACATTTCACCAACAGTTTCTAACATCCGAGTCAGAATAGAACATACCATATATTTTTGCCTGAAAGTATCAACGGCCTGATGTTCGATAGATGCTGACTGCTGGGAATGATCTCTCTGAAGGTTGTCAAGTGTTTCTGAATGAGCTTTAGAATTAGTCAGAATTTCAGAAACAGACGTTCTCTCCTGCTCTGATAAACCTGGAATTAAATGAAATACGGCTAAAAATAAGACAAAAGCATCCCGATTTGCACAATATTTCAACATGTCTGGATCACCCTGGTCATGTGAACCTTCAACACGAATGGGAGTAATCAAAACAGAAACTTGCTGAAGCAAGTACAACTAACCATCAAAATACTGTATTATATCTTCGCTATTTGTTTTGATATCTTCCTCAACAGTAATTATTGCAGCTTCTATTTCATCATTATGTCGTTCATTACCCTCGCATATGTTCCTGAAACATGAGTTCTTAAAATGTAAAACAAGTATTTTAGCTTTGATCACTCCTAGGAAAAAAAGCATTCGTCAGTGAACTGAACAAACCTAACGTTTCCCGCGATTGCTAAGGCATGTTGGCTTCCCATATCACTTAATGATTCTTGTGTTTTTTGCCACCGTTTCAAAGCATCGTCAGCATTGTTGAAGCTGAAAATTCAGGGGAAACAAATTCAAGAGACTAAAAATCAAGAGTAAAGATGCAAATAATGCTCGAAGTGGAGCAGCGCACATTGACACACTAAAAATAACCGCATTAAAAGTTTTTCTGACCATTTCTGTAGAAGTAACTCCATACGACAATGCTTAGCTGCAGAAAAGTCAGCATTGTCCTTAAAGTTAGTCTCTGCTTGTGTAAAAGAATCCTGCCATTTCCTTTTTAAATCTGTTGTAATGCCATCCATTGTTGAAACATGGCCTTCTAAGAACATCTTGTTTCCAATTACAGTTTCTTTTATATCACCAAGCCTCGCATCCACCTATCAGAGACCCATTAAGGTGTTTACATAGACTATCAAAGAGAAAAAAACAAATAATGTAGCATCTAAGAGCAAACCATCTCTTTCTGACGACGCATGCAATCAGAAACAAGAGTAGTCACATCAGCGATAAGCTTCTCTGCAACTGATCTTGATTGATCCTGCAAACACAACAAAATTGCCATGTAAATCTAAAATAAATAATAGTTTGAAATTGACATAGATTTTGATTTGTAAACCTCGTAGGACTTGTGAAATTCAGCAATACACTTGGTTTGAATTTCATCAACTTGAGTTACATGACGTTGAAGTGCTTTTGATTCTTCTGAAAGCTTATCAATGAATGCATTAAGGGATCCTGATGTCTCCATCAATTGCCCTACACTGGCATTAAATCTCTGCAAAAATTACAAGTAATAACATATATTGATAAGGTTGAACCAAGAAGAAATTAAAAATTGACTCGAAAGATTCAATAAATATGCAAACCTGCCGTAGCTCACTTGCCAAATTAGCCATTTCCCCCTGATGGTTAGACAGAGTTTCTTGAAGATCATTGAAAATTGAATTCACTTCTACAGCCTCTGTAGCTAAAAACTATATTAAGGATTCCAATAAAGAGGGTGAGTGACAACTACACAAGGTAACATTACAGTTATTAACCCAGTACAAACAAAAGTTCTTACTTCTTGACAAGACTTATAATTAGAAAATGCCAAAACCGAAAGTTCCTCCAAAGCAGCATTTGAACCAGCTTTGTGTAGCCGGACAACTTCTTGTACAGCCTCAAAATGTGATGAATACAAAGCCTTCGAGACACTAACTTTATTTTTTAACTCTTTGGAAGCCTATGACAAAAAATTTTGTAGAATAGATATTCTCAAGCCTTTGATAAAACTGGAAAACTAAAATGCTACTCATCAAAATAATTTCAGGCACAACACGCTCGAAACTTGAAATAAAGATATTTCGAAGATCCCAGAAGTTAACCATATAAAAATGACAATAATGTAAAGATAAGTAAAAAATTAAAAACAAAATCAAAGATGGCTTTACGACCTTGTCATGTATTTCAAGAAAGGAAATACAGAGATTGTCAACAAGTTGAAGGTGTTGATTTTGTTGAGAAAAAGATGCAGCCAGCAAGTTGCCAAGAGTCTCAAGTTGCTTGGCAAGTTCAGCTTGAAAACTATTCACAATAGACCTGTTATATGAATTCAATTCGTCCTCTCTGGCTGTGAAAGTAAATTTAGAAGTAATGAGTTGCGCCCTTCAAGGTTAATTGTGTTGAAAATATTAAATGACAAAAAACTACCAACCAATTTTGAGGAAAAGCGAGGAGTTATCCTTGTGTGATTTTTCCAAGTCAGCACGCAAAACACATGCTTGATGAGCCAGCTCATTTTCTGTTTCCACTCCAACAAAATTTACATATCTCCAGAAAGGTAAAAAAATCTAGTACTATAGAAATGATAAAATACCAGATTTTTTTTGTTCTAATATGATGAAGTCTCTCTCCTTAAGAGAATAATGGCATCGACGTAACTCATCCTCAGTGCTTTCCAACAATATGCTAGTATGGTTCAAATCTTTCTGCAAACAACTCCGAGTAAGAAGCTGCGAATTAAATCATTATGATTACGCCATACATGGAAGATAACTTACCTGTGTCACCTCAAGTTTGTTGCCCAAATAAGAGCATTGTTTGACCTGAGCATTATATTTGCAATGTAATTCCTCAATTTGCTGTGTAAAATGACCAAACAGATTCAGCACACTTTCATAGGAATGCCTACAATTTACTTTTTTTTTTTGTATAGAGCCTCTCTCAAGCTGACCTTCTGTTGATTTTCGATTGTTGATCCCAATTGTTCGATCTGATCAGCCATAACCTAAATGGAGTAATTCATTAAGATAATAGGTTTTAGATAATAAAAAACAACGCATCTAAAAGCATGCCATCACAACTCTTAGTCCTGTGAAGAAGATATATGACATATGAGAGCCAGAGTTTAGAAATCAGCATTAGATCACAGCATTTAATATGCGACAGTACAGTACCTTTCTCTCACTCTCCTCCTGATAATATCGCTCCTTAGGAATGTAGACTCCATTTTTCTCTCTTGCAGCATAAACCTCTACACAGAAAGAAAACGAGGCACAGGGTAAAAATGCAAGAAACTCAACTTTTGAAGGCCTATTGATAAGTCGAGATATACATCCCATCATAACAACAAAACCTTTACCTCCCTTAAGCCGCTCAATTTCACCATATAGATCTTTAATCAGAGTTGATTTCATCATCTTCTGATTCACCTACAAGTTCAAAGAAAATATCTTAAAAATTGAACATTTCAAAACTGCTTATGTTTTAGAAACCAATGCACAGATGAAAGACCACCATTTGAATTAATATTTACATTCATGAGATCGCTAAATAGATTCATTGACAGTTTGACACTAACTATATCATGAATCAAAACAAGAAAATAAGGTAGAACTCGAAATTCAAAACTCATTCAAATCGATAGGCACCGTTCGTTAATTAATTAGCATAAATGATGGTGATATCTGACAAGAAAATAAAAGAGCGAAAGATGGATTTCAAGAAAATATCTTCGCTCAAAAAACAGATGCAAGAACATAATATTTCCATGAAAGTTGCATGAAGAAATCAAATTTAAGGAAACATTTAACAACGAATAAATATGTAAAAGCTTCAATAAAACCTCTGGTTTATTCTTTATATTCTTAGCCCTATGAGCATAATCTAAAGTGCTAAGGGTCTCCTCAAGACAATGAACTGCAGGTGACACTGTGGCAATGATGCAGGTCTTGGTTCTTCCTCCCAAGGAATCACGAAGTAATCGTGTGAGCTTGCTGTCCCTATCAAAGGAGTTAGTAGAGATGGTCAAGAGATAAATGCTGCTCAACCAAAGATATTTAAAGGAAAGAATAAATTTAATAACTCGAAGTTTAACCTGTATGGAATATGTCCAAGATGCTCGACGAGTGCATTTATTACTCTTCCTAATGTAAGCAAACTTTTATTTATTTCTCCTGCTTCTCTTGCCCTACCCTGCACATATTCTAAAGATATTAGGCTTTAGGATAATTCAAAATTTCAATGAGAAAGACAACTTTCAAAATAAGGAAACCCACTTTATGCAGAAGCCAAACTTACCTCCCTGGCACCAGAACGAGAGATGTTCTCTGAACCAGCTAAATCAACCAGATTCAACTTGCCACATTTAATCAATTCTTCACCTTCTGGTGTAGCTTCCTTTATATGTATTGTTATGGAAAACAGAGAATGCGATCGACTGAAATTAAAAGGAATTGTAATAATATCTTTTTGAGAGTCTCGGAACACTATCACACAACTAGAAGCAGAGAAATAACAAGAACCTTGATTGCTTATTCAGTAAGGTTTCAGCAGTTCTGCGTTTAGCAGATCCCCGTTCAAGTAAAGTGAAAATCTCAGATGCACTAGCTACAATTTCCTCTTCCAGTCCTCTGACAAGAACACCACCTTTCCCATCTTCCATGAGTGGCAATAGCTTTTTCTGCTTGTCCTCCATGGTAACTCTAGACATGTCTTCTGGCGCTAACAAGTCAGTTATTTCTTCATTATACAGCTCCAAGAAAGTAACTTTCACACTGTATTCTGCGTTTTGACTCTCTAAGGTGTCAAATATTTGTTTTACTGCTCGCGGTATAACTCCTGCTTCTGGAGGCAATTCTCCATTTGGACCACTCTGCAATATTAAGCAATAATGTAAGTTAAATCCAAGGCTAGTCCTTGTGGTGCAATAAAACACAATATTGATCTGTAGAATTAGAATAATAAAATAATAACAAACTAAGTACCTTTGACCTCTTACATTCACCCTCCATCGTATAAGTTTTTCCCGTGCCAGTCTGTCCGTAGGCAAAGATGGTACAATTAAACCCTTCCAAAACCTCATTAACTATGGGAACAACTGCTTGTTGATAAAGATCACTTTGTTGGGCATTAGGACCGAAGACCTGAACAACAAAGATTAGTTAAGTGCATCTTATAAAGCGCTTATTTGAGCATGTTATAATTTTGTGCAGTAACATTCAAAACTCTACGTAGTGTATTTACTTGACAACAGTTTCTATACCCACACACAGCACAGTTTTCAATGCAGACACAAGAAGTGTAAATTACCTTTACTGCAAAAATACAGCGAGTTTATGAATTTGAACAACCCATATTAAGATAATTGTTTAAATAATCACTGAGAAGAAACTCCATAACAAGAAACTAAACACAATCACCTTGTCAAAAGTAAAAACCCGATCCAAGTGTTTTCCTGCGATATTCTGCGAAACGGAGACCTCTCTTAAGAACTCATTGCAAGTCACCACCTGCGGCGCATTATTCCGCAACTCGTCCTCGCTGAAAGGCCTATTACATACACACAAAAAAACCAACAAGAATCTAACATTAATACACAAAACACCAATAAATTTTTAAAAAAAAAACAAAAACTCTTGCATCAAATCAATAACGCATTACCTGCACCGAAGCAGCACCTGAACATTTACGCTCTTTTCTTTCTCATGACGATTCGACATCCTTGAGCGTGTGTCAGTGAAGTTTGTGTTAGAATCAATCCTCAGATCTCACTCTCGGTCCGTGAGGGAAAGAAGAGGAGCGGGATGGATTGGGGAATGAAATTTGAAATTTTGAGGAGCCGTTTCGGAGCGCCAGCTGTTTATATTTGACCCGACGATGAAATTTGGATCTTCAATGGATTGATTTATTCGAGAATTCCATGGGCTTGTTTAATCTACCTGGATTTGTTCGGACACTAAGTGGGCCGTGTTGGCCCAAACCAATATAATTTATTTGCCCAAATTTCAAACAAAAACTTAAATTCTTCTTCTTTTTTCCTTTTTTTAAAACTCAAAACTTCATGAAATGTATTACTCTTCGATTAAAAAAATAGCAAATAATTTAGATTTTTAATTGAAATAAGATAAAATTAAAGTTATAGTTTCATCATAATGATTTATTAATTTGATTCAAAATTATAACTTTGGATTTATTTTTAATTTACATTAGTGTACCGAACAATATTTTTATAGTTTATTTGGTTTATATTTAAATGAAGATCAAAATATAATTATAAGAAATAGTGAGAAAATATATTGTAATTTGTATACATAAATTAAAAAATAGAAAGGAAAAAAAGAAAAAACACTCAATTAAGAATTGAACTTTCAACTGAATGTTTAAAAAATAAAGACTCTATCTGCTAAGCTACATATAACTTGCATTAAATTTTTAACATTTTATTAATATTTATAAGTCTAAAAATATATCATAACACCAAAAGTTAGTTATTCTAGGTGTCTCAAACTTAATAATATAATAATTAGTAAAAGATGCACACGCGTTACGTGTGTTATTATTATTTTTAATTTGATCAAATATTACTAAATAATTAACACGGAATTATTTTCGATTTAGAAGAGTTATTCGATTTAAAATGGAAGTTTGTTTAGATTTATTTCTATGTAAAATATGGAGTGATTTGATGAGGTTTTTAGTATGGTAAGAAAGATAATTATGGAATTAAATATTTTGATGTCCTTTTAAATAGTTACTCTAAGGGTCTCAAACTTAATAATATAGTATATATATTATAGATGACTTGTCTTGAATTTTTAACACTTTATTAATATATATAAGTATCAAAACAGACCATAACACCAAAAGTTAGTTACTCTAAGTATCTCAAATTTAATAATATATAATAATAACTAGTAAAAGATGTACATGTATTGCATGTATTATTATTATTTTTTATTTGATCAAATAATACGAAACAGTTAACACGAAATTATTTTATATTTAGAAGAGTTGTTCGATTTAAAAAGAAAGTTTTCTTTAGATTTTTTTAGTGTAAAATATGGAATGACTTGATGATGTTTTAGTAGGATAATTATGAAATTAAATATTTTGGTGTCCTCTAATGTAGTTACTCTAAGTGTCTCAAATTTAATAATATAGTATAGAATAGTACATATAATAATATAGATGCATGCTATTATTCTCATTCCGAGTACATTGATTTTCAAAATATCTATTTTTTCTACATCAGAATCCAAGACATATCTAGTATTTCATGAGACCTTTAATTTGATGAAATGAGATGATATTTACTTTTAGCACCTCCCAATTTTCATATTCCATCTCTCTAGTTCAAAGAGTACCACGATTTATCCCATGCGTACGTTAGGTGTTTTAAATTTATAGAATATAAACTAAATAATAAAATAATAATTCGGTTTTGGGTTTTTACACATTTACCCGTATATTTAATGTATTTGACACCTACCTCGGTTAGGCAACAGTGCCCATGAATATATAAAGAATATCATGGAGTTGAAAATGGTAGAACTTGTACATGCATATATAAAATACATGTCTATTATATATATAAATATAATATTTTGATCTGATGCATAACCATTGTGAATACTTAATGCAAGCAACAATGAATTGACACTCACCTATTGGATGTGTAATTTTTCTATGTTTCAACATGATACCCCCGGAACGGAGAGAGGTCCGGCCCACTCTCGGTAGCCCAAAAAGAGAGAGCCCACAAGGGTATTCGGAAAGCCTCGGAAGGTCATCTTCGTGACAGAGCCCATCAAGAGGTCACCTCATTCACATGAAGACGGTGGGAGGTCATCCGGGAGGTCATCCAGACCGACCTCCCGGATTCACATTCTCGTCGATCAGTGAGATGGCCGACCTCCACCGCCGACCTCCAAGAACGAAGCCGAGCCGACCTCCCATAGGGTGCTTTCACGACGATTGGGAATGCTTTGGCCGACCTCCCACGCCGAGCTCCAATGCCGAGCTCCCAAGAGTCCCGAGCCGGCCTCCCGTGTAGTGTGATCGTGCCGAGTTGACATGTTGTGGCCGACCTCCCGAGCCGATCTCCCAGGGACTAAGATGATAGGCGGACTCATGACTATGATAACTCTTGCCTAGACGCCAACAGATAGCCCACAAAAATCTAACCAAATCTAGAAGATATGACCAAATCTTTCACAGGATCTAAAACAAATCTTGCAAAATTCTAAGGATCTAAATATACCAAAATCAGGACTCTATTGTTCTCCTATAAATACCAGGTTTCGTTCACTATTTATTGATTCATATATTCACTCGCTTTACACACACAGTACTCTCTCAGTTTTCTATCTCTGACTTGAGCGTCGGAAGGCTACGCCGGAACAACCTTTCGGCCCCCTTCTAACGTTCTTGTTCGTGTTGCCAGATTTCGAAGGTCCAATCCGAGCTCCCCAAGTGAAGATCCGACCTCCCAGCCACCGCTCAAAGGTTTGATCCGACCTCCTAGTTATCATCACCGATTTTAGCAACATCAATTGGCGCCGTCTGTGGGAAATACTGAGCAAAGACGTAGACATATGAGAATGCAAAAAGAAATTGGGTGGAAGAGCTCCCAAGCGTGCTATGGTTGTACATGACCACTCCGAAGCGGGGGAACACCTTTCAGCTTGGTTTATGGAAATGAAGCAGTGCTTCCGGCAAAGATTGGCGAAGAGACCTCTAGAGTAATATGCTATGATGAACAAAACAATGAGAGACGAGCAGCAGACTTAGACTTCTTGGAAGAAAAGAGAGAGGCCGCAGCCATAAGAATGGAAGCTTACAAGAGACGTATAGCCCGATCCTACAATAAGAAGGTCATTCAGATAAGCTTTAACGTTGGAGACGTAGTTTGGAAGAAAATTCAAGATGTTGATGTTGGAAAGCTAGATCCAAGATGGAAAGGACCGTTCAAGGTGGTAGAGAAGCTCAGCTCTGGTGCCTATTACTTAGAAGATCTGGCAGGGAAGAAATTGAAGAGGCCATGGAATGCTTATCACCTCCGCAAATATTATACTTAGATATTATTATACCTTTAATTTCTTTTATTCTGTCAGTTACTTTTGTAGTAAGGACATAAGGTTTTAATGTTACATGCATTTATATTAATAGAATTACACGTTTTTATTAGATATTATTGAAGGAAAGGGTTTTCACCCAATCTCAGTTCAGGAGCCTCAGAGCTCACCTCATCTTGGTCACGTCAAGTTTATAAGGGTTTTCACCCTAAGTCAGTTCAGAAGCCCAGAGCTCACCTCATCTTGGTTACGCCAAGTTTACAAAGGTTTTCACCTGATGTCAATTCAGGAGCCCAGAGCTCACCTCATCTTGGTCACGCCGAGTTTATATGGGTTTTCACCCGATGTCAGTTCAGGAGCCCAGAGCTTACCTCATCTTGGTCACGCCAAGTTTATAAGGGTTTTCACCCTAAGTCCGTTCAGGAGCCCAGAGCTCACCTCACCTTGGTTACGCCAAGTTTATAAGGGTTTTCACCCGATGTCATTTATGGAGCCCAGAGCTCACCTCATCTTGGTCACGCCGAGTTTATAAGGGTTTTCACCCGATGTCAGTTCAGGAGCCCAGAGCGCACCTCATCTTGGTCACGCCAAGTTTATAAGGGTTTTCACCCGATGTCATTTATGGAGCCCAGAGCTCACCTCATCTTGGTCACGCCGAGTTTATAAGGGTTTTCACCCGATGTCAGTTCAGGAGCCCAGAGCGCACCTCATCTTGGTCACGCCAAGTTTATAAGGGTTTTCACCCTAAGTCAGTTCAGGAGCCCAGAGCTCACCTCATCTTGGTTACGCCAAGTTTAAAAGGGGTTTCAGTTCAGGAGCTCAGATGTCACCTCATCTTGGTTACGCCAAGTTTATAATTTCACTTTAAGTCAATTCAGGAGCCCAGAGCTCACCTCATTTTGGTTACGCCAAGTTTACAAGGGTTTTCAGCCGATATCAGTTCAGGAGCCCAGAGCTCACCTCATCTTGGTCATGCCAAGTTTATAAGGGTTTTTACCCGATCTCAGTTCAGGAGCCTCAGAGCTCACCTCATCTTGGTCACGTCAAGTTTACAAGGGTTTTCACCTTGTCTCTGTTCAGGAGCCTCAGAGCTCACCTCATCTTGGTCACGCCATGTTTATAAGGGTTTTTACCTGATCTCAGTTCAGGAGCTTCAGAGCTCACCTCATCTTGGTCACGCCAAGTTTACAAGGGTTTTCACTCTAACGCAGTTCAATAGCCTCAGAGCTCACCTCATCTTCATCACGCCAAGTTTACAAGGGTTTTCACCATGTCTCAGTTCAGGAGCCTCAGAGCTCACCTCATCTTGGTCACACCAAGTTTACAAGGGATTTCACCCGATCTCAGTTCAGGAGCCTAAGAGCTCACCTCATCTTGGACACGCCAAGTTTATATGGGTTTTCACCCGATGTCAGTTCAGGAGCCCAAAGCTCACATCATCTTGGTCACGCCAAGTTTATAAGAGTTTTCACCCTAAGTCAGTTTAGGAGCCCATAGCTCACCTCATCTTGGTCACGCCAAGTTTATAAAGGTTTTCACCCTAAGTCAGTTCAGGAGCCCAGAGCTCACCTCATCGTGGCTACACCGAGTTTTTAAGGGCCCTTACCCAATCTCTGCTCAAGAGCTCCAGAGATCATCTCGGCTCGGTTAGGGCCAGTTCACAAGGAATTTATTTATGCAGACCTCAGCTCGGCAGGAACTTATTCACTCGGTTGCTATTTTGATAAGTGTTGGGCCGAGCTCCCATGGCCGAGCCGAACTCTCACTCAGCGAGACCTCATCTGGTTATTATTTTGTGAAGTGTTGGGCCGAGCTCCCATGGCCGAGCCGACCTCTCACTCAGCGAGACCTCATCTGATTATTATTTTGTCAAGTGTTGGGCCGAGCTCCCATGGGCCCGATCGACCTCTCTCAGTGACCTCTCTTTGTTGAGATTTTATTAAGGGTTGGGCCGAGCTCCAAGAGCCCAGCCGATCTCTCTCAGCGTGACCTCACCGGGTTATTATTTTATGAAGTGTTGGGCCGAGCTCCCGGCCGACCTCCTTCGAGATGACCTCCACGGGTTATTATTTTATGAAGTGTTGGGCCGAGCTCCCAGCCGATCTCCCTCAGGATGATCCCTTGGGGTTCTTATTTTATGCCGAGCTCCATGCCGACCTCTCTCAGGATGACCTCCTCGGGTTATTAGTCTATTAAGTGTTGGTCCGAGCTCCCATAGCCCGGCCGACCTATCTCAGGATGACCTCGTCGGGTTATTATATATTAAGTGTTGGCCAAGCTCCCATGGCCCGGCAGACCTCAATCAGCGTGGCCTTACCTGGTCAATATTTTATTAAGTGTTGGGCCGAGCTCCCATGTCCTGGCTGACCTCACTCAGCACGGCCTTACCTGGTCAATATTTTATTAAGTGTTGGGCCGAGCTCCCATGTCCTGGCTGACCTCACTCAGCACGGCCTTACCTGGTCAATATTTTATTAAGTGTTGGGCCGAGATCCCATGTCCTGGCTGACCTCACTCAGCACGGCCTTACCTGGTCAATATTTTATTAAGTGTTGGGCCGAGCTCCCATGGCCTTGCTGACCTCACTCAGCGCGGCCTTACCGGGTCAATATTTCTGTTTGGGCCAAGCTCCCATGGCCTGGTCGACCTCACCCTGCGGGAGCCTATCGGGTCGTTATCTTCTTAAGTGTTGGACCTAGCTCCAAGAGCCCGACCGGCCTCTCTCAGGTTGAGCTTCTCGGGTTATTGTTTATCAGGTGTTTGGCCGAGCTCCAAGATCCCGGACGACCTCTCTCAGTATGACCTCATCATGTTATTATTTAGTGTTTGCCGAGCTCCAAGTGCCTGGCCGACCTATCTCAGGACAGCCCATGGGCCACCGAGAGCTCAAACCACAACGAGCTTCTGGTCTACGACGTCAGCTCGACTTGAAAGGGGGGACTCGTGATACCCCCGGAACGGAGAGAGGTCCGGCCCACTCTCGGTAGCCCAAAAAGAGAGAGCCCACAAGGGTATACGGAAAGCCTCGGAAGGTCATCTTCGTGACAGAGCCCATCAGGAGGTCACCTCATTCACATGAAGACGGTGGGAGGTCATCCGGGAGGTCATCCAGACCGACCTCCCGGATTCACATTCTCGTCGATCAGTGAGATGGCCGACCTCCACCGCCGACCTCCAAGAACGAAGCCGAGCCGACCTCCCATAGGGTGCTTTCACGACGATTGGGAATGCTTTGGCCGACTTCCCACGCCGAGCTCCAATGCCGAGCTCCCAAGAGTCCCGAGCCGGCCTCCCGTGTAGTGTGATCGTGCCGAGTTGACATGTTTTGGCCGACCTCCCGAGCCGATCTCCCAGGGACTAAGATGATAGGCGGACTCATGACTATGATAACTCTTGCCTAGACGCCAACAGATAGCCCACAAAAATCTAACCAAATCTAGAAGATATGACCAAATCTTTCACAGGATCTAAAACAAATCTTGCAAGATTCTAAGGATCTAAATATACTAAAATCAGGACTCTATTGTTCTCCTATAAATACCAGGTTTCGTTCACTATTTATTGATTCATATATTCACTCGCTTTACACACACAGTACTCTCTCAGTTTTCTATCTCTGACTTGAGCGTCGGAAGGCTACGCCGGAACAACCTTTCGGCCCCCTTCTAACGTTCTTGTTCGTGTTGCCAGATTTCGAAGGTCCAATCCGAGCTCCCCAAGTGAAGATCCGACCTCCCAGCCACCGCTCAAAGGTTTGATCCGAGCTCTTTAAGTGAGGATCCGACCTCCCAGTTATCATCACCGATTTTAGCAACATCACAACACATCCAATAGGTAAGTGACACGTCATCTGTGCTCAACTTTAAAAAAAATGTTTCAACACATCCAATAGGCAAGTGACACGTCATCTGTGCTCAACTTTAAAAAAAAAAGAGGTGGACTCTGATACAACAGTTAAAGAAAAGTTGCCATTGCTTTACAAATTGAGATGGTGCATGGGGTCAACTTTCTCTTAGATCATCTCACACGGCTTTATCAAATTAACAAGGCAAGTCCACAAAATGCATAGTGGCACTCTATATAAGAAACAAGAGGGTTAATGATGGTCGGTACGATGAGATAATAGAGACATAGAGTTATGCTAAGCGAAGGAGAACATAAAAAACCGATCTCACATTATAATGACATCGATTTTAAAACTGTGCAGGTATCGAAATGTACCATTGTGAGCGCTTAAAAATTTAGATAAATATTACTCTTATTAACAAGATGTATATTCTTTTCGAAAGTTTATAAATTTAAAAACAAGATTTTTTTTAATACGAGTTATTTCGTAAAATACTTAAAATCTATAAAATTTGGCTTTTAAAAAGCATTTATTTTAACTCAATTAGTTCTTTTATAAAAGCACTACAATACCTATATATCCAAACACGTATAAAACTATTAAAGCACTTTTATATATATATATATACGCTTTTAAGAAGAAAAACTACTAAATCCAAACGGACTCTTTTTAAGCGCTTAAAAAGCTTCTTTCAAGTTTCCAAATAATTAACAGGTGACGTAACAAGGGATACATCACTTTTTTTTTTTTTATGGATCCTCCAGGTTGAGGAGTTACTCGCTGCCGATATCAGTATCTTTCGTTTCATATTCACGAGTATAATAAGTCAATTTGTGATTCTTATCTTATTCAATGTAAGCACGTTTTTTTCCTTGCGTGATAGCGCCATGTTCAGATCTTGTTAATGAATTTGGACAAACATTTTTAAACGATTAATTAATACATACATATCCATCCAGATTTGTTACCACAAATTTCTATAACGTGAGCATCTTTTCTTCTTATTTTTTTTCTTTCTTAAATATGTATAAATATTATCTCGTTAGATCTTTTGTGAGCGAGGGTCCGACGGATTTTTATCTGAGAAATCTGACAATATTTATAATAATAGATAATATTTTTGACATAAAAAATAATAATTTTTTACGAATGACCCAAATAAGATATTTGTTTTTGTATAATTTGAATCATTTCAGACTAAATAATTCATATGACCCCGTTTAAGTTCAATTTACTTGCAATGGTTTTCTTAGAATAGTTGAACATGCACGGGCGACCTAATTTCTCGTAACTTTGACTCTGCCCCTTAATCCATGTTATTCAGTCATGACCGGACGCACATGCACCACAGCTGTTGCACACATGCAATTAAAATAAAATGGGGAAGTAGCTTTTTGATTCACTTATTTGTCTTATTTTGGTTTCGGTATATTAAATTTTTAAAGGTTTGAATTTGGTATACTAAATTTAAATTTTGGCTATTTTGGTCCTATTATTGACGTGATATCGGACAATTCAGTAATTTTCGATTTCATTTCAGTAATTTCTATTGTCACACCAATATTCCAACGAAATAGGAATGAATGTAAAAAAATCAAATTTAATATACCATAATCAAACTTTGAAAACATGATAGATCATAATATAACATAAGAACGGCAAATGGAACAAAATAAGTTTTTCTCAAATTTAGATTTGAGAAAGTGAAAGGTCATCCAAATATTATTATTTATGCGCAGCAACAGAGAGAAAATAAATGTAAAACACCCATTTTTCATGTCATTCATCTATTAAAAGATAAATTATTTAACTTTATATATATATATATATATATATCTGAAAATAGTATAAATAAAAAATTGATTTTAAAAAAGAAGATTTTTTAGTACAATAATAATTTATAACACATATAAGTTGTGTGAGTGCGTAATTTTTAATACTTATAACTATTGAATAGTTATGTTCTCTCAAAATAATAATGATGATAATAATCATTATTATTATTGAGAAAGATGTTACTCACGTCTATGGACGGAATTTCACGTCTATAGTATAATCACATGTGAACTACAGAACATACAAGTAGGGGTGTAAGAATGCAATACGACCCGTCAACATGACACGACCCAATACGAAAAAAATCAGGTTCGGGTTGGGGTTTTTCGGGTTCGGTTCGGTTCGGGTTGGGTGAGTTCGGGTTAGTGCCAGGTTAGACGGGTTTCGGGTTGGGTCGCGGGTTGACCCGAAATATTTTTTTTTGAAAATATTACCTATATTTCTATATATTGTATGTTTGAACAAAATTTATTGTATATTTATATGATAAATTTTCATCATTTAAAATATATTTTGTATATTTTTAATTTTTTAACAATTGTTTATTTGATTTAGTAAATATACTTTTAATTTTCTACAATTAAACTTTCAAATTTAAATCGAAAATTTTGTTATTATGTGTTTAAATTAAAATATTATTTTTATTTTTTATTTTTTCGAATTTTTTTCATTAGTTTTTTTTAAAATAAATAAAATTCGGGTTAGACGGGTTAGATGGGTTGAGTCGGGTTAGACGGGTTCGTGTTCGCGTTGGGAGTTTTCGGGTTGCTTCGGGTTCGGGTAGAAAAAAAATTCACAGGTTGACCCAAAACCCAACCCGATTGACACCAATACAAGCCCGACCCCATTGTATACTGATGTTCTTGCATGCAACATAAATAATAGGAAAACGGTATTTTTAATTTTTAATATTTAACTTTTGTGATTTTACATATTTATATTGTCAAATTTTATTTATAGTTCTATATTTTCATTTTTAACAATTTTTCACCGAACATTTCGAACTAAAATAATTATATATGTGAGTGTGTGTAAATCACGTGTTTGCTTTTTCCTTGGATTGTTGGCATATTTAATCCGTGAAATTGATGAATGTTAGAAGACGGAAGTCAATATCGTATCAAAACAAATATGCAAAATCAAATTTGTATAACACACTATTTATTATTATTGTCCCGTCATGCATGCACCCATGACATTTAGCTATTTATTTAAGTTGCTAGATAAATTTAATAATATAAACATAATAGATCCAATCATCTTCCTCGTTTCTAGCTCAAAACACCCACAGCCTAGCCGCAGGTTAATAGCTAACTAAAATGACCAGCCCCAACTATCCGAAATCTCAGTGACAGAGAATACACTTGGTGCCGCGCGGTATCGTCGGGCACAGGAAATACCGTGTTAGCACTTCAAATCGCCGATAGATCACCCTCAGAAGTCGCATCCCTACAAAAAACACTCTACGAACTTCAAATTTCTCACCCTCTTCTCCGCTCCAAACTCCGCTTCAATCCCACCAGAAAAGAGCACTCATTCCACATACCAAGTAGTCCCCATGTTAAGATTAATTTTCACAACTCTTTGTCAACTTCACAGATCATCCAAACACTAAAGACCAATCAAAACTCCGGCCTTTCCGATTTTCATCTAATATTAGAACACGAGTTGAATAACAACAGATGGGTTGATCCTTATTCATTCCCATGCAATGGGATTGAAGTGCTTTTCTCGAGCGTGTACATGTTGTCCGGAACGAAGGCAGTGATTGTGATGAAGCTACACGCCGCTGTTTGCGATCGGACCACGGGTGTGTCGTTTCTCAGAGCGATGATGGAGGAGAGTCGACAGGGTGCAGAAGGGAATAAAGAATGACGGGGAGGGTAGTTCGAGCATTGAGATCGTCTTGTTGCAAATGGGATGGGAAAAAAGACGATTTGGGGTCGTGGGAAGACAATGTTTGGGTATTCTTTAAATACATTAAGACTTACGAATTTAGGGTTCGTAAATGCTCAGAAGCCCAGATTTTCCGAGGTTGTGAGACTGCAACTTAGTTCAGAAGACACCTCCCGAATTATTGATGTAAGTGGATTTTAATTTTTTGCAGCAACTCGAAAAATTTGACTCCCATACTATTTAATTAAGCATCGAACATTGGTAATTTTTAATCATTTCAAATGAATGATAAAAGAAGATACTCTTCTCTTCACTTCATAAAAATTATTTTAGTAAATTTGTAATCTGCCTATTATAACTACAACCTTAATTTCATATATACTTTTATTAATATGTATATAACAAAATACGACATGTGAGACCGTCTCATACAAGTTTTTGTCAACAAATAATTCGGTACACACACAAAGTGTGTACATCTAATGTTACTACTATATTTTAAGCAAGAACAACTCTCGATTATCTCTTTGTTATATATTTTTAGAAAAATTAAACATAAAATCTAAAATTATGGAATGATACAGGTAAAACTTTCGGATATGGTAAAACCACATGACTTATAGGTTTTGCATGGTTTGCATGTGCAGGTATAAAATTTGAAATTAAAGAATAATAAATATAAAATTTGAAATTAAAGAATTATAAATATAAAATTCAGAAGTAAAGAAAAATTTAGGTAACTGATAAATCCCCATGTTTGAACCTTCAACATTTAGTGTTGTCAATGAATACATAGACCCGAAAAAACTAGATCGACATTTCATCCCACATGAGTAGTGTAGTTTTCCCTTGCCAAACTTTATAAAGAAGATTTAAAGCGAAGGCCTTTATATCACCATTTTTGTACAACACTGCTTCATTGTGTTGACGTGTACAAATTCTGTATAGACCTGCAAATCTAGGAGGAATAAGCTGTGTGGAGCGCTTGCAGCCGCGGGATTGATCGCCGCCCATTCTACTAAATTTCAATGTGATCATGAACTAAAGAAGAAATATGGAGTGGTTACTCTAATCGATTGCCGCTCCGGTCTTGAACCAGCTGTTTCAACTGATCATTTTGATATAT
>NC_133310.1:22709903-22800254 GCF_012295235.1 Primulina huaijiensis | reverse complement strand
TCATAAATAATATAAGATCTTGTCTAAATCCGGTTATATATATATATATATATATCTTAAGCATTAAATATTATCGAATTGATCATGAAAACATGTGGAATGTCATAAATAATATAAGATCTTGTCTAAATCCGGTTATATATATATATATATATATCTTAAGCATTAAATATTATCGAATTGATCATGAAAACATGTGGAATGTCATAAATAATATAAGATCTTGTCTAAATCCGGTTATATATATATATATATATATCTTAAGCATTAAATATTATCGAATTGATCATGAAAACATGTGGAATGTCATAAATAATATAAGATCTTGTCTAAATCCGGTTATATATATATATATATATATCTTAAGCATTAAATATTATCGAATTGATCATGAAAACATGTGGAATGTCATAAATAATATAAGATCTTGTCTAAATCCGGTTAAACAATTCAGGATTCTACCAATCTGCAATCCTTGACGTACAAACCATAAAAGGGAACGAAAATTTCTGGGATTTGGCCCAAAGGATCTACTCCAACTTCGCTGATCGCAAGAAGAGCAATAAACATTTGGCAGACTTATCTGATATAAACTATCTTATAATGTGCAAAGCCATGGAAAACCCGGGCTTAACGACATCATCTTCCCTCAGAACTTCTTTCATTTCAGTGTTTGAGGATCCGGTATTTGACGATTTCAGCGAACTGCAGCAAGTGCTTGGAGTGGAGTGCTACATAGGGTGTGCTTCTGCACATGGAATTGGCTCTTCTGTCGCTATATTTGACATGATTAATCGTGATGGAGAATTGGATTGTGCTTGTGTTTATCCGTCACCATTGCATTCGAGGGCACAGATGAATGAGCTTGTTGATCGTATGAGAAGGTTGCTGATCGAAGAGAGTGATTAAGATGCGAGAATCGAAATGGCTGGACACGAAGATTAGGCGCTGAACGTAAAATTGTCCTATACATGGCTTTACATAAAGTAAGCACTAAATATTATATTTTTATACAAAATTTCTTAATAAAGAATAGAAAAAAATTTCTTTATAAAGAATAGAAAATTTAAATTTTGGTCAATAGTTTCATTTTGTAAGATCTTGAAATTTTATAAATAAGAAAAAAAGTTTCTAAAAACCGTATACATATTTGATTCGTAAATCGGTAAAAATGAAAAAGTAATTATAACTTTTTAAGTGATTGAATTTTGAAATTTAATATGTAGGTTTTACATATTATTTTAGAAAAATAACATAATTTTATATTTGATAATTTTTTTATTTATTTATTAGTTAAGGAAAATAAGAAAATGCAATAGTTTTGAAAGAAGAGGTGATTTTAGTAAATGTATGTTTGGTGACCAACTGTAGTTTTATAAGAGGAATTTGTGTAGCAAGTGGGTCGATAAAATTTCTCAATAAATAATACAAGTAAAAAGATGTTATCGAGTTATCTGAAACAATGCTTGATAAATAGTTAATACTATGCAAATTTTTTAAGATTGATGTTTTAAGGTCATTTTCAACCCTTAATTTTATTATAGTGCAAGTTTTGCACTATAATAGTTGAATTTTTACTTCAAATCTTACACAAAAAATATTCTCATAATATTGTTTTTATTTTACATATATTAATCGTTATATTTTATTTTATATTTAAAATTAACATTTTCAATTGTTATATTTTATTTTTACAAACTATATTATTGCATTAAAATTTTAATTTTTATTTTACTATTATATTATTTATAAATAATTAAATCAAATCATTAATTAAATGTTTTTAATTAATATAAATAAAATTATTTAAATATCTATTTATAAATTTATTGGATTAAATATTTTAGTTTTTATGATTAAATATCTAATTATTAAAATAAATATTATACTATTATTTAAATAATATTTATATTACATAAAAAAATTTTAAAATATAAATAGCTCTGCACCAAATTGGCGCACAGCTCTCCAATTTGGCACAGAAGGAATGGGACTACGCTATTTTGCTAAAATAGCTCAGCACCATTGGAGAACATTTATCTAGGTTGATAGATGGAGATAACCATTTAGAATGGCGTTTTTTGGTGTAGGGTTGGAGAGGCTAAGGGAGTTTTTGACAAAATTTCATTCTTATGTCTTCAATTTCAAAATAAAGATTTTTTTTAGGAAATTTGGGTGGATAACTTTGGTTAATGTCATTTTTTTAAAAATATCATCCCCGAGTGTATTTGAGCTTGAGGATGTCGTTTTTTTTTAAAAAAAAATTGATCAAAATTATTTTGTTAACTATTGTTTTTGTAGGAGCTTCCAAAATCAATTAATTTTACATAATGGTTTTACCAATATTTTTGTTAATTGAATAGATAACTGAAATCCTAATTCCAATGGTAAAATACATATGCAGAATGAAGGAGAAAAAAAACACTAGCATTTAATAACCCAATATTGGGTGTATTGGCGTCATATCTGAACAAACTTCGTCTTTGCAACAGAATGTAAAATGGACAAAATTTTGGTTGAAATCGAGACAAAAGAGAAGCTTTATTTACGAATTTATCTCACATTTGATGCTGATGATATATATATGACAATCTTATCCCAAGTTACAACGATTTCTTTTTTGTCATAGTGGTATTCCAACTCAAAAGAAACAACAAACTTTAGAATGCTATTTAAAATCTCTAATTGAGAACAAAATCTGGACAAATACACCAATATGAACTTCAAAGATCTTTGGGTTGTTTTTTATTTGATTTGATTGCATTTCATTCGACGTCTTGGATTGTAGAAACGAGGCTTCTAAAGTACCCACCAAGGTCTTGCAAAATTATCGTGTAATTTGATCTTGCAAGCACCGGAGAGCCAATGTCACTCCCCATTTAATGAGCTACAATTGACGACTTTCATTCAAAATTCAATAAAATAATGTGTTTTTCCAACAGAAACGCAAATCAAAACGTAAGAACCAAAAGCAGGAGAGGAATACCAAAAAACGAACCAAGAAGTAATAATCCCCCGTAAATTTCTTGGGTCGAGTCTTAGTGATTTTGACACACCAAAATAGTTACTATAAAATAGAATAGATGATGCTCATTTATAACTGAAAACAATATAAACATGAAAATCGAAAGCTTCTATGAAGAAATAGATATGATCATTATAATATAATAATGCTCAATTATAGCAACCCACATAACAAATAAAATCATAATAATCAATAAATGAACGAAAACTTTGATTATCCCGTTACACGAGAGAAAATTTATTTGAGATCAAGCACTGCAGTTTAGTTGATCATTAGTACGTTTTTGTTGTTCTTCCCATTTGGCATTCCGGGCAAAGCACCTCTTCTCCAACCACTCGAGGATGTCCGAAAACACGGTGTCGAGATTTTCCGGAAGCTCGCCATATGACAATGAATGCCACATTCCCGGATACAACTTGAAGGTCTTGTCCACGGCGCGAGCCGACTCGTACAAGACTTTGCTTACGGATGGATCTGTCACCTTATCATCTTCCCCGTGCAGAACTAAGAATGGCAATGAAACCTGTCGCAGGAAAAACCAGCAACTTATGAGCTAAAAAATAAGTTTCGCTTCTATTTACTTAATCTGGTAATTTAAAAATAAGTTCTTGACGCATAAACCCATCTTTTCTGTGGTATAAATTTGTATTCAGAATTGGGTTAGTTAACAAATTTAATCTGAACGGATATATATATCTATGAACACCTCTTCAAGTCTTTTCTCCAAATCCAAGCTGACCGTGTAAAGTTGGTAGCTAGTTTGAAGACGAGGCCGGCCTTTGTATGTGTACCTATTGGTTCTGACCTGCCATGGGTGCCAAATGTCGTAAGTTTAAAAGCCATACTCAAGTTTTAATATACTTCAATTTTTTTTTATAAAAAAAAATTAGCAACGACTGATTTGGCTAAATGCCCGTAACAACTTTGGAAAATATGCGAAATCAACATCTATATTACGTGAAAAAGTTATCAAAAAAAACATAAATAAAAACAAAAGTAGGTGTGTCACTTGAGAAAGAGACGTAAATACCTATTGCAAAGAGGAGGTAGATAGAAAAATAACGTGATTTACCTCTTTCCTGACTTTGGGGTCCCTGAAGGCAAGGTCAACTACATCTGGAGTAGGCGTGAGTTTCCAAGTAGGAATGATTCGGGAAAGCGAGGTCAATATCTTGATAACCACAGGATTTGGTTTCATGTCATCTGCTATCTGTGTTATTTATTTAAATTCATAATAATCCTAAAGTCTTATATATGAAGAAAATAAAGTCCAATCTCTTCAAATTTAGATTGCTAAGTTTCCTCCCATACCTTACACATTGGAGCAATCAAAATGGCACCGTCCCAATAATCTTGCTTCTTCCTGTGAAGACGTAGAGCCATGGCGCCTCCCATTGATTCTCCCATCAAAATCCTCGTAGTTTTCCTATTTTCTCTCATTTCTGCAGTCAAATTTAAATATAATAAAATTAATTTAATATCATTTTAAGACTGATTATGAAGTTGCAATTTTGCCTCGAGACAATACATAATGGCGGAAACAAAAGATACAGATTTAAACTAAGGTATCATACCACAAATATTAGTGAAGTGTTCGGAAACATCGTCGACGAGATTATCAAAGTCGGATACTAAACCTAGTAGTCCCGATGACTTTCCGTGGCCTTCGCAATCTATGCCATGAACTTCATATCCGGCCTTAACAAGTCGAGAGGCGCAGTCTGTTCCAGATCCATAAAAATCGATTTCACGATACGTTACGGATTAATAATTTAGTTATTAATTTTAGGTTCTACCTCTCATGGAGATGCTGCACTCCATGCCATATCCATGGCAAAAGAAAATTAAAGCCTTGGATTGGTCGTTTGCAGGAAACCATCTGCATGTAAAAACCTTGATTCCACGTGAATTCACTATGTATTCCTGTTTTTTTTTTTTAAAAAAAAAATGTTACAAATATATAAGTTTAGTCCAAAATAAATATAATCCACCAACAAAAAAATGATGATATTATCAACAAGAAGAGAATAAACAAGCTTGCCTCTTCATATTTGACAGTGTTTTCTTGATTCTCCTGCGAAAAATCCATGACATGAATAATTTATATCAAGATCAAATGCTTTTTAATTATCGAATTGAAGTTTCAGAAAAGAGAGAATACTAAAAAATCACTCACCATGTATATCAATCGATGGGATATTATATATATTCTTGAAAAAGAATTTAAAGATCGTTAGTTTTGGTTGTGGTTTCAGAAGAAATAGGATGGCTCAAAGATTATTTTGGTGCAGTAATCTGTATAGAAAAAAGAGAATATGTTGTGGATGGAAGATTATCTTATTTATACAAATAGAAATTTAAATGCATGTGATTAGTGGGATATAATAAAAATATATACAAGGATAAGTATATTAATTAAGATATATAGGAGATTTGGAGTCATTCATATATCTCCTCTCTGGTTTGGATTTTGGAATTTAATCAGCTGAAAGCAACAGTTTTCCTTGTCCTCTGCGCTAGACATTTTCAGTTGCTGTTAAATTTTATTTATATATATTTGAAGCTTTCAAATTAAAAATTGAGGTTAAATAAAAATATTAAATAACATATATTATTTAGGTAATTTTGTTTTAAAATTCTAATTTAGCGTAAATATTATACACGTGACAAGATCTGATCATATTAAAGTTTACGCTATATATATTATATTTGACCAAATAACAACTCGAAATTCTTTAGTTATATTTCTATATTATACTTGGATAATCTCATTTAATCCCTCTGATTTAGACATGGGATCAATTTTAGATAAATATATATGCACACAAAAGATATGGTTGATTCTTTTCCCGGTAGAATAGGTCCTTTCCACCTAAAACAAAAGTTAGGCTGCTGTTATTTTCAAAATATCAATATCAACATCAATATCAACTATTTTTCTTCCGCATTTTAATCAATCACAAAAACTCTTATAAAAATGTTCCATGAATCAATTTTGTGAAACGAAACTCCTATCCAACCCAACTCATAAAAAATATTATTTTAATACCAAGAGTATTAGCTTTTTTTCTTCTAAATATGAATTGAGTCGACCCAGATATATTTGAAAGTAAAAGAAAAAACACATCGAGTTTAATAAGAATATATTTATGTTAGAAGTATCTCAGTTAATAAAATAGTGACGTTGAATGGTTATAGATTGTTTTAACTACTTATGATTAAAGTTCATAATTTTTCCATTTCAATTAATTTAATTACCTGAGATCACATAACATCTAACTAATTGTCTTTAATTTTTGGCTTTATATTGGGAAAACAAATCTTGAGTTATTATCAAGTTTTGGAAGTATTAGTTGGACAAAACCTCCAAGATTACCGTCTGCAATCCACTTTTTTGCCGATAAAATTCCCCTGAGAACCGAAGAGTTTGTTTCAAGAGAAAAATAAACAAATGCGATCAATTTAGGAAATGGCGATTCATAACACGTCGAATGAGCACGTAGCCGCCAGCCTCGTATGTTGTGATTGTGACCATGCCATTTTGAAATTATGACCAATTTTCCTTTTCTAAAAGCAAATACTAAAATAAACCAACCGTGAGTTGTCAACTTAATTAAAAAGCACGTCATCTGTAAGGGTGGTATATCGTATCGTAACGAAAATCTTATATCGTATACCATATCGAAATTACGATATAAGAAAATTCATACCGATATCGTACCGAAAATTTCGGTACATATAACTAGCATACCGATTATACTGAAATTGTAAGGTATACCGAGATTTCGGTACGATATCGATATATACCGTTGTATACCAAAAAAACCTTACATTTTAAAATTTTTATAAGTTTATTGTTTTAAAATATTATATAATTTAAAATTTTTGCATATTTTTTCGGTGTTTCGGTATTTCGGTAAATACGGAAATTTTCAAATTTCATACCGTTACCGTACCAAAAAATTCGGTATTGTTATCATACCGTACCGAAATCTTCGGTATACCGAAAATTCGATAAATTCGGCATTTTTTCGGTACGGTAATCTTGGTATACCTAAAATTCGGTATTTTTTCCCACCCTTAGTCATGTGTGTTCGAGTTAGTGTAGTAGATGGTCTTTTCTCGATAGTCATATGTTTGAATTGATTTTTCCTAACAACACTTTATCATATGAGTCTCTTGTTGAATTCTTGCTTAGTGTGATTTACTTGTCTAATTTGGTTTGCGTTTATAATATAATGGTTTACCTAGTTCGCACCGAAGGATAACATCATAAAAAATAAATAATTTAAAATTTTAATTAGTTCATAAACAGAAGCAATTAATACAACCTAATGTCCAATTCGAGTAATATGTTGGGGAAATATATATCTAATGTTGTAATATGTTTGTTAATTAACACATTCTGATTAATTAATACCATAATTTATTAAGTCGGGATGCCTAATTCCACTACAAAAAAAAAGGGTTTAGCGACGGCCAAAACCGTCGCTAAAAGGTTTAAGCGACGGTTCTAGCGACGGTTTGGAAAACCGTAACAGGAGGCCTCGTCGCTATTTTACAGCGACGGTTTCTCAAAAACCGTCGCTCCGAGCGACGGTTTTTCTTAACAAGACCGTCGCTAATATAGCGACGGTGTAAATTATACCGTCGCTAATAATAAGCGACGGTTTTAAATAACCGTCGCTGAATGAAAGCGACAGTTTCTAAAACACCGTCGCTACACTAAGCGACGGTGTTTGAAAACTCGTCGCTATATTAAGCGATGGTGTTTGGAAACCCGTCGCTATATTAAGCGACGGTTTATCGAAATACCGTCGCTATATAAAGTGAAGGTTTTTTAAAGAACCGTAGCTTAATTAAGCTAGGTTTTCCGTTAAAAAAATTAAAAAGCATCAAAAAATACTAAGCAAAATTTCATAAATACATACACCACAAATATTAAATTTTCGATAAAAAAAAAACTTTAAAAATCTTACTTGCGCGAAAATATGCAGATCCACGTAACGTTGAAAGATTACACCGACGAGCAAATCTACGAAATTAATACAAAAAAATGTTAGTACAAGTAAAAAAAAACAGAAAATACGAAAAAATTGATAGAGTCTCGTTAAAAGAAAAAAATCCGAATAGGCGAAATCGCTGTAAGGTGTTCGCGAACTTCGGTATATAAAAGAATTATAGCGACGGTAGTCGAAAAGATCATGGATCATTGGGTGTCCGACGAGCAACAAATTGTAAATGAATATGTCTATTATGAGATGGTTTCACATATCTTTATTAATGAGACATGTTAACACTTAATACTGCTTATATTTACAATAAAAAATAATATTTTTTCATGAGTGACTCAAATAAAATATATGTCTCACAAAATTATCTCATGAGACCGTCTCATATGATTTTTTGTGATTGTTAAATTGAAATGTATAATGTACAAAGCTGAACTAATTCATTTTGAGAAATTAAATATTTTGACTCGAAATTCTTAATGTAATTATCATACATGCATTTATAATGTTAAATTATTTAATAATTATATGCATATTGATATTTATGTTTGCATAATAACTAGTTTAGAAATTAATTTTAAATTATGTTTAAAAATAATCAAAAAATTTATTTATTTATTTAAAAATCAAACCAAGCCACACCCAAAACCTAGGTCTGATTGTTTTGATTTGGTTTGTAATTTTACAAAATCGAAAATATTGGTAATTTGATTCGAGTTTTTATTATAAATCGAACCGATCCAATGCTCACGCCCGAACAAGTACCTTCATTTAAGGAGAGTGTGACGTACGTAGAAAACAAAGTCTTACGTTAAATTAATTTGTAATGCATGTGGCTCTAACAATATTGTAAGGGGAAAGCAGCAGTCATCTTTCCATTATTAGAAAGTTTGGGTGGGTACGTATGGTGGTGATCGAGCAATTCCATTGACACCCATATCTCTTGGTTCTTGTTTCATCATCAATATAATATTGTTATTAAAAGAATAGATTGATTCCAACACATGAAGTCTTCCCGAATTTTTGTGGGTTTGCTGCAATTTACCAATTCATTATGACATAAATAACTGCAAAACTCTAATTCATAATAATAAAATCAAATGATTTGGGTCTTGATTTGAATAATAAATTGAGATTTTAACTCGATTTCCATATGTATTTGAACATATTTGATTTGTTAATGTATTTTATTGCTTTGATAAATTTATATCGGGTGATCTTCAAAGATTTGATTTCATACAATAATTTGATTTTTTTTATCCGAAACAACTAAATCTATCCAATACAGTTTATTTGATATTGATTCTATCATACATGATATATGTGGTAAAAATAGAGTTATATCACATATTAAAATATATATTAACAAAAATAAAAGGAAAGTTGAATTTTTTTCTTTTATGTTGAAATATTGAAGGTTATATTGCTTTATTTTTCTGTGTGTTTTTTTATCACATTAATTTTAAATTGAGTAATAAGCTTTATTCTCTCTATGTAGGGGTGTCAAAATGCGACACGATCCGTCAACCTGACACGACCCAACACGAAAAAAATCAGATTCGGGTTGGGGTTTTTCGGGTTCGGGTTAGTGCTAGGTTAGACGGGTTTCGGGTTGGGTTGGGTTGGGTCGTGGGTTGACCCGAATTTTTTTTTTTTTGAAAATATTACCTATATTTTNAGATTGACCCGAAACCTGACCCACCCGACCCGATTGACACCCCTATCTCTATATACGTAATGTATATTAAACTCGATGTAAAATAAATAATATTCGATTGATTTAGTTGTTTCGGGTAAAAAAAATATCAAAGAGAAAAAGTTGAAGTTACTGTATAAAAATCAAAATTTGACAAGTTATATGATTAAATCAAACCAATTTACGAAACTAAAATCTCAATTTTCTATTTCCAATTTTTTGAAGAATTCGGGTAAAAAAGTTCAATGGAAAACTCAGCTCAGAACAACCCGTTTAATTTTGTGAGTCCGAACAAAGGCCCAGCCCATTATAGGGGCCGCTATGATCGAATTTGAATCTTCATTCCTACTCACACTGATTAGGGTTTCCAACAGCGATAAGCTAATCCCGCATTACTCTCGTTCTGTGTTTGTGTTTCGCCATGAGCAGATCAGGTCAACCCCCAGATCTCAAGAAGTAAGGAGTTTGAATTTAGAATTCACGGCAATATCTTATTAGTTTTTTGTATTTCTTGTAACTTAATCTGTCTATTTCTCGATTGACGGGCAGGTACATGGACAAGAAGCTACAGAGTAAGTGCCCAATTGTCCATCTTGTTAGTTTCAGATTAGGGTATTTTTATCAATATAGTTTCGTTGAAGCAATGGTCTCTGTTACATAATCGTTTTTTTAAAATATAACCAGTGTTTCATATTTTACCATACTTGGATTTCGTGCATTCAATTTATGATATGCGTGTATGATTAAGTCGATCAGTCAATTTTTGGGAGACATCAGGCAGAGGCACACACCATCTAACTAAAGTTATGGAATTTCAAATGGGTTGGAAGAAACTGCTGGATTTTGTATGATTCTCGCTCGGTTTTGTAAAATTTACTCGCTCGGTTTTGTAAAATTTACATGTGTTGATAGAAATAACTAGGAGTATGAACTTTGATTTCAGGATTCGAAAATTTGGACTGTCAAGATATTTTATGAATGTTGGTATAGTCAGTTTCTAGCATAAACACCATTTATGGTTGGTGCAATCTGTGTAAAATGGCATCATATGATGTCATGATTAGCGCGAGCCTTTGCCATTATGTGTTGCGTAAAAATTTCCTGTGCTCTAGATATTATCGGTCCTTGTCAAGAGTAATGTTAATTTCCATTCCCTGTATGTGATGAACTGTGAACTGTTGCAGTAAAGCTGAATGCCAACCGTACAGTGGTCGGAACCCTTCGTGGTTTCGATCAGTTTATGAACCTGGTGATAGACAACACTGTTGAAGTGAATGGAGATGAGAAAACCGATATTGGCATGGTGGTAAGTCCTTCAAGTCCCGAATTTTCGAATCATTCATTTCCTGTCACGACTCGAAGGATGTCGAGCTTACTGTTTTGTGTTACGTTTTGCTGCCTATTGTAGGTTATCAGAGGAAATAGTGTGGTTACTGTTGAAGCTCTTGAGCCGGTTGCCCGCCCACAATGACTGTATATTTGGAATGCACTAAGTCGATCTTCGTTGTAGTGGTAAATTGGTCATCTTGGATACTGAAATTGTTGTGTTCTTTTTGTGTTCCATGTATTTCATAGTATCGTTCTTGAATCTGGTAGCTTGTTTTCATATTTGTCACCTTGCGGTATGAATTGAGGAGGTGGCTTCAGTCTGAGTGTTAATGGGGAATTCTGCTTTCTTAGAATCATTTCAAAGGATGAAAAAGTAGGCCATCTCCGACCCATATCGACTTAGGTATTGTACTAAAATACGCAATTTTTGCACTAAATATAAAAGTATATTCGACAGGTCGAGAGGGTTCATACATATTTCTTGTTTACTTTATACAAATTAAGTTTTTTTTAATTACATCGACTTTTTTTATTTATTATTTTTTATTTAATTAATTTGAATAATTAAAACAACGTGTTTAATCATACGACTTATTTTTTAATAAGTAGGGATTATTATAAATCAAATTATGTTAACTAAACAAACTTGAAAGCCACAGTGAACGCACTAGTACTGTATTTTATATTAAAAATTTATAATTGTTTTTATAGCAACTAAAACTATTTAAAAACATCAATTGAATTGCATCAATACAACAATGTAGGTGAATGAGGCAACACCGTGACGGGGATCATCCATTGTGTTATCCTTCACTAAACTTCAATGTATTTTTTCGAACAAAATTTCCAAGCGTTTTCGAATTCCTCTGAATTTTCATCTCTTTTCTTTCCTTTTTTTTTTGTTTTTTTTTTTGTTTTCGGTGTGAAAAAGATTGTGAAAACCCACTATTCCCTTTCGGTATATCAGGTAAAAAGGTAATACACGAGATATTTATACATCGTATGTGTACTGATAAAAATGCAACTGCTTGCTTATATCGTATAGGGTGAAAAATTCATGGGATGGAAATAATCTCTATGTTAACGTTGTACATCGTAAAAGTGATATGAATTTCTTGTACAGCGTGGAATTCGTATTTTGTTTCATTTTTTAAAAAAATTTTCTTGGAGCGCCAATCGGAGTTTAAATTTTGTTAAATGTATCAGTGGGATTTCACAACGTATACAAGGTGGAAAACATACATATCTTTTTGGGGGTTCTTTTGCTTTAATCCATCGTTTTCCATCTGTCTTAAAAAAAAAAACACGCAAATAGTCGTTGTAAAGATGGACAGGAGAAACAAAAATAAAAAATAGGAAAACACGCTTTTTTATGCTGTCTCCGTTTTAATTAGTGTTTGGAAAGATGGTAGGTGAACGATCACCGTTCAACACTTAATAAATGTCTCAATGGCGTCTTTTAGAACATTGATTTTAACACTAGATGCTACATATTTTTACACTTTAAAATTTTATAATATTTATATTTTAATTTTTTTTTCATTCTAACGAGGCATTAAATGATAAATTAATCAAACAGGCTTTTTATTTTTACATGAACCTATATCAACAAGTCATATAAAAGTTAAAATAATGAAATGTCATATTTTATTGAGATATGGATATAGTTTTGTTTTTTACCCACAAAAATTTAATGTAACAAATCTCATTTTTTATTTTTGTGGTGCATCTAAATATTCTGGAGTTAAGACTATTCAAACCGTCATATTGATTCGTATAAATTGTAAGTATTTGCTATTTAATAGTGTAAGTTGCATGGCTCACCACTAAAAAATCTTCTATCCATATATGTATATATATATATAAATGAAAAATTTCAAGTAGGCATCCTTAACTCTNATATCCATATATGTATATATTGTTGAAAAATTATTTAAAAATGTGTTAAATATTTGTGTTGAAAATGTGAATGTTGAATGTTGAAAATTAGGTAAAATTAGGTGTTGAATATTGAAAATTAGTGTGTGATGATGTAGGTAATGATGTATTTTATTTTTGGATTATTTGTAAAAATTTTCTATAAATAGATCTCTCATTTGTGAAGAAAAACACAATTGAGTTGAGAGAAAAATATTATAAAGTGTGTAGTGTGATAATTTTGAGAGTTTGAGATTTTTACTTTTTTACCGTAAATTTTTATTTTTTCACAACATATATATATATAAATGAAAAATTTCAAGTAGGCATCCTTAACTCTCAAATGGACCCTATTTGCTTATTGGCACTTATTGAACTTGTAAATACACCAGCTACGGGTTCAACTACTTCATTTAAAAAACACACACACACAAAATATATAGGATTGCCTAATATAATATAAAATAACTAGGCCATTAATTTAGCTTAGTGTTATAACAAGAAATTAAGAACATGACAAGAATATTTGCCAATATTGATTACCAATTATCTGGTAAGATTTACGGAAGATTTAAGTTAAGTTTGAATAATCATTATTTCATTCCTTTAGAATACCGAAAGCATGAGAAATATATAATAAGTTTTTTTTAAAAAAAAATAGAATTGAAAGAAAAAAGGGAGATGATGATGATGTACAATTCTCACCTTCCACAAATCTTTTCTTGAATCGAACTCTACTCTAACCAAATTCTCAAGCATTGACACCCTACAGTATTTGTATGCCAAGAAACCCCCCCATTTCTCGTCTTTCTGCTCCTCCACCAACCGAACCCACAGTAAAGACAAGACCAGACCAGAAAACCCCCCACACCTAACAATTCCATTCCATTTCAGCCCATAAAAATACAATCTTGAAACACACCGTACACGCGGTTGCTATCGAAAAAGGTTAAAAAATGACAGTGACACTGCCTTCACACTCAACCTCCATTACATGTGTAGCACCTACAAACAATGATGCTTTACCCCAACAAACCTTTCTTAACCCTGTAGCTTTGTACAGGAGAAATAATTGTGATTATAGCTATAATACCGGTACGCAAATACTCGGAGTAGAAGAAGAGAGGGGGGATCAGCTCTCTGTTCTGGCAGTTTTGGTGACTGTTTTCAGGAAATCTTTGGTGGGTTGTCGAAGCACAAGCTGTGAGCTTGAAGAACAGCTAATGGAGATTGGGGTGCCTACCAATGTGAGACATGTTGCTCATGTTACTTTTGACAGGTTTGATGGGTTTCTAGGTCTCCCGGTTGAGTTTGAACCTGAAGTTCCGAGAAGGCCACCTAGTGCTAGGTCAGTCCTTTCCCTTTTTCTCTTTGCATATTGATATTCGATTTTCTTGAATTTCATTTTTGGGTTGTTTCATGCATGCCATTTGTTTCTACAAGATGGTATGTTGTTAATTTTTAATTATGTTTTCTGATGTAAATCGTTGCATTTTTTTGTCTCTTTTTGGGAAATTATATCGGTGAATTGGGTAAGCTTTAAATGGTCTATCTGCAACTTCTTTCCTTGTATTTGTTACAACTGGTTGTTGATAAATTTTTTACTTGCAGTTAATGAGCAAAGCATGGAATTATAGAATCTCTCAGTGTTTGGTCTGAATGGTTCAGTAAGGGGTCATGGTATTACCAATTCCCAAAGTTACGACTTTGCAAATTGGCAAATCCTGCTGTAATTTAGATGAGCCATTCACATAACATTGTGACTATCTTTTCCAGTTAAAATGGAACATCGGATTGACTAGTTGGAAATCAAACACTATTGCATCGTTACAAAGTTCTGTTTTTAATGCCTCTTTTATGAATTTCTTTGTTTTCCAAAGAAAATAGCAACAAGCTAAGGGAGTCGGTGGACTATTTTCTCCCCTCGTCCCTGAATGTATTCTGATAGAATATTGTACAAGTGATGGGATTTATTAATTATACCAACAAGACAAAAGAAGAGAGTACCTATGATTATTACATCGGATCTGACTTTAGTTTGATATCACTTTGTACAGTACAAGAGTTTTTGGAGTTTCGACGGAGTCAATGCAGCTGTCTTTTGACACCAGAGGTAATTGTGTTCCAACTATACTTTTGATGATGCAAAGACGCTTGTACTCGCAAGGTGGCTTGCAGGTATTTCGTTTCCCTCTGTATATTGGTACACATGGAAAATTGGAGAAAGTGTTAATGTTGTTTGTTTTGAGATACATCTGTTTGTTCTCCACCAATTTTCGCAGTCGGAAGGAATCTTCAGGATTAATGCGGAGAATGGCCAAGAAGAGTATGTCCGGGAACAATTAAATAACGGGATGATTCCAGAAAACATTGATGTGCATTGTTTAGGAGGCCTGATTAAGGTGCCAATCCTTCATTTTGTCTGCTTTTACGTTCTGTTTTATAAAATTTTAAACGAGATCGAGCTGAATCTAATCCCCAATTTTAAATACCAATACATCTGGGAATCGTGCTTCTCTTTCTTTCTTTCTCTCTTTCTTTTTGTTTCCTTATGTGTTAAAGGCACAGGAACCAATCCCTCCGTGTCTCTTTATTTGTGTGTCTTAAATCTGTCCGTTTATGTATTTATGAAAATATTGAGTTCGTAGTTTATCAGATGTCATTAATTCTTAGCGGTGCTGCTATTTAGGCTTGGTTTAGAGAACTCCCTAGAGCAATATTGGACTCCCTTTCCCCAGAACAGGTGATACTGGCTCAATCAGAAGATGAGTGCGCTCGTCTTGTTAGTCTCCTTCCTCCAACGGAAGAAGCACTACTGGACTGGGCAATTAACCTGATGGCTGATGTTGCTCAGCTCGAATATCTCAACAAAATGAATGCACGGAACATTGCCATGGTTTTCGCACCCAATATGACTCACGTAAGCAAGAAAAAATTGATAGATGAGCTATTTATGGTGTTTCTTATTTGCCCCTCTTAACTGGTGCAATCTATATAGTACTGGGATCCAAACCTCACAATTATTTGTTACCTACAGATGTCTGATCCTTTGACAGCATTGATGTATGTGGTCCAAGTCATGAATTTCCTCAAAACTCTCGTCATGAAAACATTGAGAGCGAGAGAAGATTCGGTACCAGATGCTGGTCGTGCACTGAATTTGAAGCCTCCAGATGAAGATGCCCATCAGGGCTCGTTGGGACGTGTAATTCTTGAAGTCAACGAAGTGAATGATCAGGATGAACAACTTCGTGTTGGCAAAGAACCATTGTCAGAAAAAAACTGCTATGCTAATTCTACGTCCCCAACCAAGCCAGAAACTAGAAATTCTGCCAATTGTTTCCTTGGTTCTGTTGAGAGCATGCTAACTGATGTGTCTGATAATCTTTCTGCAAATAGACTTGACTGTGAAAAAGATGCTTTTGGTAATGGAAGAACACAACAAAAGAGTTGGAGAACCGAAAGAAAATCCAATAATGTGAAGAAAGAGTCCAGAAAACCTGCTGCAAAAAGCAAGGAATTAAGCATTACTAGCCGCTTGAATTCACGAGCCGAAAGGGTGGAATCCTGGAGGTGAAATTCTTGGAATCATAGGCAGAGAAAAAGAGAGAATCTCGTGCTTTGTATTTAATTTGTATTTGGATGAATGCATTGTTCAGCTTTGTATTTAACTTCCGACACATTCTTGCCTGTATTAAAAATTTTAAAATGTTCAAAAATTCAAGTTGGATCAACTCGACTCAGGCAACGATTTCACTAAACTCAGGATCTTACAATTTTGGTTGGGAGTTGAAAAGCAAGTAAGTGGAGATCCTTTATGTTGGATGCACACAGTGACGTGTGATTTGAAGAATATTCCATAACCATTCCCCTGCGAAATAGACCATAAAATCAACACAAACTGTAACTCGAATACTGTAAGTCGACCATCCAAAACTATGAGCTGCGCATATTTTCTCGTGAAAGATCACAAACTTTAACACAACCAGTCCATTCGGGCTGAGATATGGACCAACTTTGGCGACGTTCTTGGCATGTGGAATTTACTTATTTTTTGAGCTTTTGCAATCACATTTGGGTATTTGAGTACGTCGGTTTCATTGTACCTGGTTTAGTTGGTGATCTTTTTTTTGAATGGTCATGATAATCAATGTGAAACAGTATCTCGTCCCCCCAAAGTGGAGAGTAAGCTAGGATACATGACTTTATTTCAATCTAGTGAAAAGATAAACATTCACGATATAGCCAACACTCTAGTGGTGCCTCTCGCGTGGGTTCGATCCCATTTAAAGCAAAAAACCCCACCCCCATTGCATAAAAAAACATCCACGATATCCAATTTGGTAGTGATGTTTATGTAGCCATTGCCTGATTTTCTTACTGGAATCATAGGCAATGGTCATGCCATCATTCAAGTTACCTAGAATGAATGGAATAATTGGTTCTGCGCCAGGTTTCAAGGGACCAAGCAGGAACTTTCCAAGAAAAAACACCGACCATAAACTTTCAGTGGCCTCATGAGTGGAATACATCTCTCTGCTTGCTATATCCTGTAAAAGTTGCACAATCCTCTTTTTCCAAAGTTGGGATTTTGATCTGATTTTGGCACAATAGTGGTGTAGAAAAGAAATGTTTCAAGATGATCAGGATAGTAATTTACTTAAGATCGACGGCGCTAATCACATACCAAGAATTTCAACCATACAAGCATTCTAAACTGAAGTCACTTGTGTTTGATTGCTTCATGTTAGTTTACTTTTTGGCCTCCATTCCCTCTCCTTGGATCATGCTTATTCCTCGTTTTCTGCAGACACGGTTTGCTACAACAGTGTTTGCCAACTTGTCAATGGTGATTTCAGGCACTTGTTTATTTGAGAAGTTGCATCTGGTAAGGTTTTCCATGGTGTGGAAGTGACACTTTATCATTCACACGAGTCTGCATCTTCTATGGACATTTTGTGAATATATTGGTAGAAGTTTCGAGTCGTTTGGTGTATTTATTAAATGTAACCTTGTTTGGACAGCTAAAGACATGTTAGGATCACAATCTTCCTCTGGCAAAGCAGAACTTGGTTTCTATTTTATACTTCATCGAGATAAATACCCATATATCTTTTATGTATAATCCATATATTATATATAATATAACAGGCACTAGAATAACTCCCACAAACACCCATTAATTTCAAAAAATGAGATTTTCTCGAAGGGTAAAAATGTTTATTTCCTATTTGTTAGTCCTCAAAATGTGGGGAAATAGTTGGAATATAACTTGTTAATTTATTAAAATAAAAGAAATCGATTATTCTTATTGAGAGTACAACCATTTGAAAGAAATTGACGATTTGTATTGAAAGAACTCAAGAAGAACAACTATTTTTTCAAACAAGATAAGATGTGGGATGGGGAATATGGTTAGATCAATAACCAAAATTTAAATTTCGGCTTTCATACCCAAAATTGAATTGAGCAATATCCCTAAAAATAGAATTTCTCGAACAAATAAATTGTAAAAGACCTCCTGTAAATATTAGAAGGACTAGTTAGATTTAATTCTGTAGTGATATTCTTGCATCTGATTCTGAATTAGTGTTGAACTCCAAGTTATCTTCAATGGCCTACAACTCTTCGACATGTTCTAAATACGCGATCTTGAATTCAAGAAATTATGCAGTCTCACCCAGAATTTCATTATCTCCTCCCACATCTTGATCACGGGTGTTGCTTTATGTGGTGATGGCATCTGATCAGCAGGATCGGTTGATGCGATCATCTTTAGTTGTTCTTCCTCCTCAAGTGGCGGGTGATTTAGCCAAATAGCGGGAGACTTGAACTCGAAGAAATCATCAACTTCATCCAACTTTTTCATGATTTCCTCCGACACCTTATGCGGAGTTTCTGGTGTCGCCGCTGAAGTTTGCCAAGGTGATGGTGGGATCAATGTATGAAAGTCTCGGTGATACCATGCAGGAAGCATAACGCATTCTTGACACCAATCATGATCACCAAAATATGCATCCATCCTCAAATTAACTCTTTCTCCTGCAAATATTTGACGGGTTTTCACAGAAGACACTAAGTTTTGGAGGAACGTTGAAAATATTTGATGGATTTTCATAGAAGAACAAGGTCTTGGCTCTCAAAAACTCTGATTTTTATGGGGTTTTACGGCCTTTTGCGTGTGTATTTATTAGGAATAAGAAGGGCTGTAGTTTGAGTTTGGACGCTTAAAACTAAAACTTTCCTTTGTAGGCCAGGCGAATCTTTTTATTTATGGAATCCCAAAAACGAAATATTTCCGTTCAACTGTGTGTGAAAATTATTTCCTTCCGTATTTATGTGGATAAATCAAATTTTTTTTATAGGAATAAAAGTAAGTTGTTTCCCAGTTATAACTTACAAGGTATTTTTTTCACTAAACAAATTATATTACCCTAACTTAATTTTTCAAAACCTTATTTTAATATCTTGAAAGATGAAATTATATCTAAAGTATATTCTTGTATAATAATATCATGTCAATCGAGTTGGTGTTTGCGTCCAAATAATAATTACTAAGGGATTAAGTTGACAAAAATTGGCTAATTAAAGTCTAACGATTTAATGATTAAGATATGTCTATGAATTATATTGTTGAAATTGCATCATCATGTATAATAAATTGATTATAAATAATACAACATTTATATTTGTAAGTAAAAATTGTCTTCTTAACAAAAAAAGTGTGGATAAATAAGAATTGGAATATTTAGTATCAGATATATAAAATCATGGTAAGATAATTGATTTTCTATAAAACTAAGTCTATATAGTTTCTATTTTTTTTCACATTTCCTGTAGAATGAGCACTAAAAAGCTTATTGGTCTACAATTATTATTTTGTAACGGGAGTCATTAACTCTAACTTCAATAGGAATATCTAAAAGTTTTTTGAATCACTTCAGATGAAAATTATTTAACAACAATTATTTTATCTTCTTTTCCATACTTTGGAAGGATAATCTAATAGCAATTGGTAGGAATGTAAATGAGCCGAGCCGAGCCGAACAGTATCAGGCTCGGGCTCGGCTCGTTAAAATATTTTCTCGGCTCGGGCTCGTTACGAGCCTTTGGTTTGAAGCTCGGGCTCGGCTCGTTCGGAAGTTATGAAGCTCGGGCTCGGCTCGTTAATGGCTCGTTTATCTTGTTTAATGAGCCTGGCTCGGGTTCGGCTCGTTAAACAAGCTCGTTTATCTTGTTTAATGAGCCTGGCTCGGGCTCGGCTCGTTAATGGCTCGTTTTTTAATATAATTTTTAATTTTTAATTTATTATTATTTATCATACATAATTATTTTAATATTATAACTCATTAATTATCTCAAATTCGAGCTCACGATCTACCTAAACGAGCCGAGCTCGAGCCCGAGCTTGTGAACCACTTAAACGAGCCGAGCTCGAGCTCGAGCTCACGAGCCAGCTAAACGAGCCGAGCTCAATTTTGAGCTCACGAACCTATTATCGAACATGTTCACGAGCTAACGAGCCGAACATCATTACTCTCAAGCTCGGCTCAACAAAATTGTCGAGCCCAAAATAAGGCTCGGGCTCGGCTCGATAAGCTTAACGAACGAGCCCGAACGAGCTTTTTAACGAGCCGAGATCCGAAAAGATCGCGAACAGTTCGGCTCATTTACATCCCTAGCAATTGGAGAGAATAGGACCATGAAAGTTCAGAAGAAAATGACCACAACATTAAAAATAACAACGCAAATCAGTAAAACAACGACAATGAGTCGACATGAAGGCGGATTACACTGACAGCAAACAAAAATGTGAAAATATATTAGAGATCCAAGTTACATCTTTGCACATATGTGCAAATCACGTGCATCGTATGTGCATTTTTGTAGTAAAACTTAAAAATAGAAATCATATATGGAGAAAGTATCTCCGTAAACAAATGAATTTGGATGCTTAGATCTTGAACTGAAAGCAATATTTTTTAAAGTGTTGATCAAGAAAGTCAAGCTTAGCCTAAACATCAGTTCCAGATGTGATATAGAAACAACCCATCACCACATTGTTTAATAACTTCTTGTTTTAAAACTATGCAGAAAAGATGAAAAAGGGTGACGACATTGTAGTTCAAGAACAAACAGCAAAGCATGAAGATGTGATTTACCGTTCATACAAGAATGATAGGTCTTCGGGGGCTTCGATCCAAATGCGGTCAACGGTGTCGTTTTCCTCCCAATCGTTAAGCTTCTTTCGGGGGAAGAATCTCTCTTTATCCAGAGAATATTGAACGCAACGCTTGCCATAGTAGAGAACCTTGGGGAAATAAACACTATTTCTCATCTTTCCAAGAAGATCCGTCACAGCATGGCATGAATAGAAACTCACAAAGAGAGTCAAGTTTCCTAAAGTTTCAATTCTTATCCATGCCTTTTTTGTCTCGTCTAACTTGAATACGAGCGGGTCATCGTGAGAGCTACTGTTTACAAGGTAAACAATTCCACCATGCTCTGCCATGAACTTTCTATTATACCAAGATTTTGAATATGAATTCAGGGGCCTCTGAGGTAGGGGCACATGATGAACAGTCCAAGAACTTTTGCTGTGATCATAAAGCCCCAAAAAGCTGGTATAGCTAAAACAACAGAAATGGCCCTTGGAGAATACGATCTTATCAAACAGACTGCAATCAAATGCTGGGTGGCTTTCGTAATTAGTGGTCGTCCATTCTTTATCACCAGGACGACATGTCCTAATTTCAACGATAGAGCCAACAACTCGCCTAACTGTGAAAAGAACGCAGCTAAGAGATGTTGGCGCGGCCGAAAAAGCAATTATTTGAAGTGCTAACCGTCGCAGAACAGGCAATTTTATCACCTCTCGGGTATAAGGGCAAAAGAAGAATATGTTTTGAGGTTTAGGGTTCATCATCAGCAACCAACCATCCTTGGCATAGCAAAGTCTAGAGTCTTGCAACTCCGGAAACTTGAGCCAATATTTCTTGCGCTCTGAGGGGTCATAGAATTCACAAAGATCCCCATGTTTAGGCATATACATTAACCAGGGAGGTTTATTGGCTTGCCGGACAGAGAATGCAACAGCTGACCAGCACTTGCAAACGGCAGATGCACGGATATTGTCTTTTAAGTTTAATTTGGAAATAAACTGTTCCAAAAGCTCAATTGGAAGCGCCGACCATGTCTGTTGCTCATCTGAATCCACACTTGAATCTCCTCTCTCTTTTTTTATCGTATCAGCTACCCTACAAGAACAAAAACCGAGGAAAAAACAGCAATATCAATCGAGAAGTGCTATTACAGTAGTTGCACTTCTTCACTGTTGGTTAAGAATGCTGCTTGAAAAATAAACAAGTAGAACAAATATCATATGCAGAAACTGTAATGCACGATTGGTAAATCAGTAAACAAATTCACAGGTGCTTAAAGCAGCAGGAAAAATTTCAAAAAGTATAGCCATTCAAGACGTTCATTCAATGTGACGATTCAGCATGAGCAAAGATCAGCAAAGCAAGGTCGTTATTTAATTATTGGTTTCAGAATACATTGATCATAATTACATACAAAAAAAATATCGAACACTTAATTATTAGTGATGAATCCGGAACAACCAAAAACTACAAATGAAGGGGGTGCAATTTTAATGGCATAATTGAAACATGCCACGCCTTTTGCAACACGTGTAAGGGGCACGGCCATTGTTTGCCCGATGGAAACAGGCGACGCCTCTTGCAACACTTGTTAGACGTAAGAACATTGTTTAAATCCTTGAATCCAGTACATTTTGGGTCTCGACAAGAGGTTAGATTGTTTCTAAACAACCAAATTTTTCCAACCGTTGTCAAATGCCAAGTTTTCTAACCAATCCGTACAACCGAATCTTTCCGACCGTTGTCAAACAATTGTTTCAATCTACAGCTCCATCAGATCAAATCTTTCATAAAAAAATAGTGTCATTACAAATTATGAAATCATCCTTGGATCCCATTTTTTTCACAGATATACATCCTTGATTTCCCAACTCGGTTTCTGCTAGTCCCAGTAATGTTGATGTCAAAAAAGTTTGAAGGCCAAACTCTGATAAATTTTAAGCCTACCCAGATTTGATAAACCAGAAAGTAAACAAATAAGTAAATAAACAGATTCAATAAGAACCAATCACACTTTATCGGATGGATCCCTTAGTCATTCGCTGGTAATTTTTCTTCGCACACTTAAAACTGAATGAATGCCACAAATTTCAATTTCTTTCGCTAATTCAACGTAAAAGAGTCAACCTTTACTCGTCTACAAAATCAAATCTCAATCTATGTAAATCAAGAACATAAAACATAACGTAAAACCCACAACTCCTGAAACGAAATCCCAAAAAAATCGTAACATATAAATTGCTAAATGTAGCATACACAGCCAACAGAAACTCACAACTTCACCCTTTTTCTCCCCCTGGCCATAATTGGGAAAACCCAGATGGTATTACAAGAAAATTTTCCTCTTGTAAAAGTGCGGATTCCGAAATGAAGAGGCGAAGGGAATCAGAAGAAAGAACTGCTGTTCAGGTGACCTGTTTGCCTAATACTCGATTTCGAGGTGTTCGCCCTACCTGGAGTTTATGACGAGTAAATCCAACAGATAAGTGCCACGTATACATCATGGGGGTTAGAATAGTGATTTTAACAATTTTATTAATATTAACAAAATTTATATATAAATTTTGTTATGATATGATTTTAAACTATAAATATAGATGTAATCTAAAAAAAACTATAAATATAGATTTTCATATCTGAATTTTATTTATTTATAGATTTGTATATTGTAATTATATTATATAAATATGGGTTCTCAAATTTCGGTATTAATATTTTTGAAAAATATTGATCTACGAACTAATATAATCATATTGATATAAGATCAACGATTTGTTGATTACTTAAAGAATATGGGTCTGGGTCGGGTCTATGGTCAAATATATGTCAATGTTATATATTCTTTATTGATATTTCATAAAAAAAAATTCATTTTAGTGTTATGGAAGAATCATGAATTGATATTTCTGAAGAATTTTTATTGTTAAAATAAAATAATCTTTTTCAAAAAGTGGATTATTAAATGAAGTTCTTATAAATTGAAAGCGTATTTTTATTGCCGAATTAATTTATATTCAAATTGATCGCCTTGAATGAATGGATTCACGTGATTGAAAAACATGTTAATTAGTGAATATCAAATAGCACACATGTCAAATTTTATTTGGTTGGAATGTTGATAAAATATTAATAAAATTATAATTAATCAATAATTTATATTTTGGACTCCATTTTATGTATAATCTCTCATCAGATTTTGAATTCCAATAATCTTTAGATATTTTCTTTAGCTTATGGAAAATTGTTTATGAAATAGACTTATTCTGAAATACAACTAAAGAAAATTGTGACTGATTAGAATCTATCCATTTATTGTATTAGGCCCTTTCTTTTTACTAGCATAGAATGTCTATTATGATACGACTTTTTCAATATATTTTTAGTTAAATGATCCAAGTCATAATCTAATCTTGTTGTTTCTTACATAAATTTTGATTACTTTTGCCCCTTTTTTGTGTTAGTAATAATAGTTTCTCTAAAATCTATTACTCTAAAATCTATCACCATTTTGTATTAATTATATGTTTAATAGAGATTTGTTTGTGCTTTGGAAGAAGAACAAAAAATCATACTGAAGATTCAAGATATTGAAAGCCACTATCTGAGGTAAGAAAAGTATGTCATATATTTCATAGAGATGCGTTGGTGCGTGAGTATTTCTTACGTATGCCGTGTGGGTTGGGTGAGTTCGTGTATGCAGGTCCATGTGTCAACTATTAATCTACGTATGTGCGTGTATGTTACTGTGTGCGTAAGGGATTGTGCAGGGGCCAGCGTGTTGGGAGAGGGAGATTTTTAATGTAATATGGCAAAGTTTTATCGGTTTTGGATGTCTGTTTTTGGGTCGAGGTGTGTCTACCAATTTGATTGTTTATGGGTGTTGGATGTTGGTTTTCGGGTTTTGATATCTCTATCAATTTGACTGATTACGAACTTTGGATGTCGATTTTCGGGTTTGGGTATCTCTACCAACTTGGACACATGAATAGTTTGGCCAAACTATTATATAACTAATGACTACATTGAATTTTTGAGTCACGGTTGACAAAATTAAAGGAAACTTTTATGCAAGAAATGTTCAAGGACAAGAAGACTAGTATTTCTGTCAATCAAAGGTCCAAATACCAGATAAACAAGCAGATTTGGTTTTCGACCACATATTTATAAAAAAAAAAAACACGCATATTCAAAATAAACCAAAAGCCACGTTAACCAATCGAATCGCCTTTCATATTCACAAGTTTTTTGTGTACGTAAAATATTACACCAATAGACATGCATTAAGTTCTTAAAATGAAAGGAATTGTACAAATTGACAGCATCGTTGCCTAGTTACTACAAACGCTCTTCAACCAGAGACAACCTCAGCATCCTTGAATTCTTTTATAAAATATTACACCAATAGACATATATAAGTGGATTCTTTTATGTTGTATTTGGATTAATGGACTACAAATTTCAAATTTATTTTTGTAGTTTGAGAGAAGATGAATCATACACTTCAAATCCATTATTTACATGTTTGATGACGAAAGATTTCAAGTTCATCCGATAACGAAAATATTTAAAATACTGATATATGACAAGTCCGGAGAAGGAAAAATTTGGTATCAGTTTGTTGACCCGATCATGATATAATATTTGTGGAAATATCATCATTTCGAAAAATTAAAAAATTAATAGAAGTGGACGAAATTAGGGTGGGTTGGATGTGCGTTACCAAAGCTAATAAAAATTAAAGCAGGCAACTCACTTCACTTGTCATACCAGAACCTCACCATATAATATAAAACTATTTATTTTATTAAGACTAAGATTTTTTTTTTTAAAAAAAAAACTCTTCCGTATATTTAGATGGAGAAATCGAATGCATTTAATAACTATACTCGATCATTTATCTAAATTGAATTAAATTAAACCAATATAAAATTTGATCCAACCAATTTGGGGATGATCGTAAATTAGAATTAAAAGCTAGCTCGATTATTAGGTTACATTATGAATTATTGAGACATTATTTTAGATTAAAAGAGTCGAGGGTAACATCCTATTATTAACCTCGAAAAACTGAAGGTATAGAAGATTTATATATAAATAAGTTAATTAAAGTTAAAACATCGAAAAATTGTGCGTGTGCGTGTTCAAACGATTTTACAAAGAATTTGATGAGATGGTACGAGGAATTTGTTCGGAGGAAATTTAAGTGACAACATATGTTAAAATTTCAAACATCAAGCACTGTTTATTTTTTAAATAAAAAAATTATACGAAAATTTAACGAATGAGTAATATAATATTGCCTTAGTTATAAGAAGAATTTCAAATTATTTTTCCCTAGCTCTATTATCAAGGTCAATATTATTAATATTTATTTAATAGAGAATAAATTTTCATTTCTCCTTCTTAATAAACACTAATAAAAAATACACATGCGTTGCATATGTATTTATTATTTTTAATTTGATTAAAAAATATTAAACAATTAATACGAAGTTATTTTCAATTTAGAAGAGTTGTTCGATTTGAAAAAGAAGTTTTGTTTAATTTTTTTTATGTAAAATATGGAGTGCTTTGAGGAAGTTTTTAGTATCTAAATATTTTGATATCTTTTAAAATAATTACTTTAAACCTCTCACGTTTAATAATATAATATAAATAAATAATATAGATACATATATTATTTGATATAATAAAAATTGAATAAATAATGAAATCATTAGTCAAGAAGTTGGAAATTGAAACTGCAGACAAAATCAACCACTATAAACAATAATTTTATATTATACTAATAAAATGTTTTAATATTAGTTTATTCTAATTTGTTGCTGGGCTTCATAAAATGCTTCCATTCCCACCTTCAACCTGTTGTACCAATAGCCTATCAAGATTATTTTCTTCTATTATGCCTCAAGTTGATCTTGTCAGCGCTTGCACTGGTGGAGGAAATGACCGGAAAGTCGTCTGCGTAACTTTGGCAGACGATGAATCGCCGGAAAATGAATTCATTCCCGATGAAGAAGACACCGACTTCCCTCCGGGGTCTTTCTGGCTGTCCAAGGATGCTGAATACGATTGGTTCGATCGCAACGCCTTTTTCGAGAGAAAAGATTCCACCAAAGGCAACGCGAACTCTGCGAATTTGAACCCTAATTCTAACCACGGTTCTCAGAGGTTTTCAGTTGCCTTGAAATCCAAGGCTTCCATTATTGGACTGCCAAAGACGCACAAGAACACTTTTGTGGATGCACATAGAAGGACCTGTAGATCGGTGAACGTGAGGCTGTTCCCCAAACGCTCCTCCTCGGCGGGAAAATCGACTGTTCCTATAATTGATCCAGGGTCCCCGAAGGTTTCTTGTATCGGGAGAGTCCGCTCGAAGCGCGGCCGACGGAGACCGAGCTCCTCCAAGATAACCGAGAAACAGCTGGAAAAACAAAAAACCAGCCGGGAGAAGCAGGCGGAGAAACCAAAAACCACCGGCGCAGAGAAAAAGAAGCCGAAGAAGAAGGGCGGGTTTTATTCCAAGTTAATGAGCGTATTCCGGTCCAAGAAGGCTGACAAGAATCCAGACCGCTCGGGTAGATGTAAAAATGTGGAAGTCAGGGAGAAAAAACCGGTGGTGGTTGGAGCACAGTGGAGGAGCGTGAGTTACAAAGCTGCGAGCGAGCCGCCGAGTTTGGGAGGCGTAACGCGGTTCTCTTCGGGGCGGCGATCCGGGTCTTGGGCCGCGGAGGATCTCAATCAAGTGGGTTTGGAGTCGCTGGAAATAGAACGGCGCGCGTGTGTCATGAGCAGAAGTTAGTGCGTGCTGAATAGAAGACGCAGCAGCAGCCATTAATTATTCTGATGACGTGGAATTGCTTCGAGTGGCGGCTATAATTAGCTGTAATGTAAATAGATACGGGGATTGTACTCTACAAAATACAATTGATTAGATTGACCCATAGTAAACGGTGGTTTGCTAGTTCTTTGTTTTTATCTATATTTATATTAAAAAAATTACATAAAAAAATAATAATTTTTACGAATCACATTGAATTTTCAAATTCATCTCNGTAAGAACCCATTTAATTATTTAGCGTTGATTGAATTAGTATAACTGAAGATAATCAATGATGAGTTTCGCAGCGTTCAAAGTGTATTTTCTTTTAAATGCGACAAAATAGTGAAATAGGGAGCCGCCTCCATGTTTGACTATAATTTGTCAGAAATATTATTTTAGTTGTAGGAATAAAATATTATTTAAAAGTACAATGGGATTCTTTGTTTTTCATTTTTTTTTGTTTTGTTTTTTGACTTTTGTTTCTAAAGTGAAAATGGACTCCAATTGATCATATCAAATGAAAAATAAATAATGCGTTTTAATTAGTAAAGAACACAACTTGTATTAATAATTTTTTAATTTACAAATATATCAACATAGAATTGGAAAATAAATAATGAGTTCAATAATTTAAAAAGAATTGATAAAATGAATGTAAATTTATAAATTATGGTATTTTTTTTATTTTTATTCAACTTTAAATCAAAATCTACCGTATTCTCTTTGTAAATAATTGTGCGTATTCTTTATAGAGAAACAGTGAAATAATTTTTTTGTTCACTCAACAAAAAAATTAAGGCATAAATTGAAAATCCAACCCAATGATCGAAATTCAGTAAATCGCATAAAAATTTTATGACCCATAATCAATTCCGAAGGAAAAAATACAATAAAATGGAAAGACATTCCAAAAAATGAAGAAATATAATAAACACAAGATCTCACACAGTTGAATGATAAGTTTTTATAAATCAAATCATTTTTAATCCAATTCATTTTTGCTTCCTCAAGTTCAAGATCTAGCTACTTCAACATGTCAACTCTATATTTGCCAAAATTAATTAGTTTTCCATAAAAAAAAAACCAAGAATATAAGAAAAGTAACACACGTACGTGCAAAGAAATTATAACATGACAATTACACTGTATTATTGCATGTATTTCTTGGAGTTTGCATTGATATCTGCAGCCTTCATGAATGAATTCCAAAGGTAATGAAGCTTATAATTATACGAGGAGTAAGGGAAATTATTAACTTCAAGGCAGACAGACAGAAAATAATAATTACTGTTCTGTGAATATTTTTTAAAAATTAATAACAATAATTTGGGCTTTACAGAATCAGCAGCTGTTCTCTATACGGATTCTGGTTGAACTAGCTCTTTTCCCTTCTTCCACCAGCGATTCTCGAGCCGACATGATGCTGCTGCTCACCAAACTGGAGTCGAAAGCCGAGCAGTCAATCCAATCCTTGAGCAAATCCTCCTGCCCCCAGATATCCGGAATCCAGACCCGACCCGCCACCTCCACCCAGTGCCTCTTCAGCCTCTCTCGCCCGTAGCAACCACCACCCTCATCTCCGCTTCTAGCCTGGGAAACAGTACCATCTGTTCCCGCGTCCGAAAGTAGTGGTGGTTGACGGGATTGGTGAGTAGTAATTGCCTTTCGCACTGATTTATTGTTCTTTGATATTGAGAATAATGATGCATCGGATTCCTCTGAATCCGTTAATTTCTTGGACTTAGACTGAAGGGACGGGGTTTTGAGATTCTGGTTGCGCATGGCTTCTTGATACGATCTTTCGTGTACTTGAAACTGTGTTCTGTAAAATAGAGAAAAATTGCTTATGATTGAGTGTGTGGGGGGACGAATGAATGGGAGTGCGTGGATACACGTATGGGAGACGTTGGAGGGGGACAAGTGTTTTGTGTTGTCTTTTGGATTCCATTTCGTGTGGTTTCTTTTTCTGCAGACTTATGGTAAACCATTGTAGCCAATCATATGCTATCGTTTTACATCACGGGATATCCTGCGTTCAACGTGAAAGTTGGAAATATTATATCTAGCGTGTATGATTAGTTGTTTATTATTTTATCAAAAAATACAATAATAACAGTCTAATTTTGACATTTTAAATAGTACATACGATAATCATCGCGTTCAGGAAAGTAAAAAACGGGGTTTTGATTGTTATATCAACTCTATGTTCAATGTTTGCTGATTTAAATAATTTAAATTGCATAACATACATCTCCTTTATTGCATATCTTCTAATAGCATATATCTATACTGGGTAGTCTTTTAATTTTCGCGAGAGTTCATCAAGCAACTGTATCTATCATAGTACGATTCGACGTAATTAAGCAATGTTAAAAAGTTTGTAACGCAAGTACAAGAGACGGTGCGTGATGCGAACATCTCCGTAGTAAATCCTCGTAACGCTCCCACACCTCTTACATCGAATCCTGCTCATATTGGGCAGAGGTAGTGATATGATCAGCTCTCAACTTCGTTGTATTTGATGGAGAGAAATATGTAGTAAGAAAAAAGTGTAAAGAAATAGTATTGTCAGAAACTCCATAATGTTTAAACTTATAACAGATTTGGAGAAAAATTACAATATGAATGTTGGGATCGTCAAGTGTTCAAAAACTGGACTTTGTTATGAATCATATATCTAAATTACGACTGGCTAGATTTCAAATTGATTTGCATCACAACTGATCACAATATTTTCGGGCACGTCCCATCGAGAGAAGTTTGTGCACAATCCAGCATGGGTATGCGTCGTGACTTCTCGTGATCATGTTGATCTTCTTCCTCCTAATGCGTTGCTTAGCTTCTTCTAATTGTGTTGCCATCTTCATCCTTTGTTGCCTTCTTTTTCTGTGAAAAGTTCTCTCGATTTCTGGATCGAATGGTTCAAGCTCCAAGTCAATGGATCTTGTCATGCACTAGAGAAAGAATATGTGGAAAGAAATGGTGTTAGCTTCACGGAAATGAAATCAAACTAAAGCAAATAACTGAAAAAAAAAAAATCTTTATATAATAGTTCTTGACAACGACGCAAAAAACTTGATCGAATTTTTCTTGTACTGAAAATCTCCAATAAAAATTTGATCTTTTACGCTTGAATAAATTTATAGTATAATGTATGAAATACGAGTACCGTACCACAAAAACTGTATCACACAATTATAATTTTCAGAATATAATCTTTAGTGAATTGTAAACGATATTTTGAAGTGTTGTTTATCTACTAAAATTAAACTAAAAATATAATTCAATAAGAAAATAAATTCAAGACCTTGTTGAAGGCGTTGCGAAAATATTAAAATCAAGTGGGAGAGAATTTGTTGAAAATCTTGGTTCACCTGATCCCCTTGTTAATTCAAATAATTAATCTCGACATTTGTTTATGCTTTTGACAAGATTCCCTAAATTATTAACACACTTTCTCAAGCTATGCTAAACTAATTCAACATGATGAAATAATTAAATATATTTAAATAAATAATTAATCTCGACATGCATTCATGCTTTTGACAGGATTACCTAAATTATTAAAGCACCTTCTCAAACTATGATACACTAATTCAGCACGGTGAAAAAATTAAATGTCTTTAATTATTTATCAAATGTGAATTGCATGTACGATTTATGGAATATCTTAGCTTTCGACCTGTCGGGTTATCTATATTAACATGTAATCAATTTCACATGTCTATGCAAATTGTAAATCCATGGACTATGTTACTCCTTCTTATTACAAACAATTCTTTCAAACTCACTCGCAATATCAAAATATAATAAAAGTCAGATACACTTCAATAATTCAAAGAAAAACAATAATACAATCAAGCTAAAAAGAGTCGAATATTAAATCAATCAAAACAGCGGTTTATGGTAGGAGCTCCTAATTCCCAACAAATAATGAAAATTTAGCTCGTTCATTCCAAAACAACAATTAAACAATTGTTTTTCATCAAAAGAAAGAGAAGAACAAGAATGTTGTGAGATGTCGTATCTTCTTCCTTGCCTCATCGACTTCGGGATCGTTCTTTGCATTTTCGTATGCTCTTGAGTTAAAGGTTATATCAAGTATGATGAATGACTGCTGAATGACCCCCCAAATTCGTGTATTAGGGTTACCATATAGCCTAAAGTCTAGAAAACTATAAACAAATCACACAAAATCTTCTTTCCTTATCAGGTCGCACTAGGGTGATCGAATTCCACCGCCTCAGTGCAAGCTGCTTGCAAATCTGCATAATTTCTTGTACTTGGGCATGCTGAAGTGGCCAATTTCATCCGTCCTAGTGCGCCATGTTCGCACTTTCGGTCTAAATTCATTCGTTTTTTTTGTTCGTTTGGATCATATTTACCTACAAAACAAACTGAAACATATCTGAGACAATTAATATAACTAATATCATTAAAAAGACTAAAAAATTAGACTCAAAATAAAAGAAAAACACAAGAATGAGACTCATAATGATTCGACAAAATACATGAAAACAACACGCATCAATAGTATGATTTAAATTGCACAACAATTTCAGCATAATATTACCGATAATATGATATTTATATAATAATTACCCATCACCATGAAAAGACAAAAGTAGATAGATAATCACGTTTATTTAGTAAACTTTTAATTTTTTTATATAGTTTTGGATTAAATTTTTATATTCTGTGGCCCATTTACTTTATGATGTCATTTATATAATAGAGCCCACAAGTGGCGGAGCCAGAAATCTGGCTCTGTCCGAACTAGAATTTTAAACTCTAAAATTTTTTAATATTTTAAATTGATCTACTCGAGCTAATATCATATTATTCTAAAATTATTCCAAAATTTACATATAAATTTTTTTTAAAAAAAATTGGATCACCCTAACTAAAGTCTGGGTATACTTAAATGTGGTTCTCCGCCACCGGAGCCCACCTGCATGTAAAGACAAAGGGAGATAAAAAAATATTTAATGTATGGAAGGAGCGAGAAAGGGAGACCTCCTCAGCATTGGTGATATTTTAAAGTTATAGTAATGGAGAGAATGGCATGTTCCTGATTTTTTGGTGTATCTGTGAGGCTGATGTTGATTTGATTATTTATGTGATTTTCAATTTTTTGGGCCATTCATGGTGGAGAATTTGATATGTCGAAAGATTTGTTGAATCATGCATGCAATTTGCATGGATGACTCGTCGATGTGATTTGTCTGGAATAAGTTGTCGGATCTTATAACCAGACCAGAGGCAACGTCCGTCCCAAGGTCAAGCCACTAGAGGGGGCTCAAAATTTTTATTTTTTATTTTTAAATTATATATGTATATGTTGAGTTGTAGTCGGTTCACTAAAATAAAAATAACTTTGTCCAATATTAAATAAAAAGAAGACCAATTTGATTTTCTTTTTCCCTATATAATTGATCAAAATCGATATTAATTAAACAATATCAAAAGATTTTAGGATTTTTGCTTAGTTTAAAGAATTTTTAACCATCTTGATTAAGTCTTGTATGGAAGTTCAACAATTTTTGAATATGTTAAAATATTTAGGAAACTGAATTCTTTATTCTCAAATACTTATATTGTCTCTAATATTTTTCAATCGTTTCATTAACAATTGCATTAGCAAGAAAAAAAACTTATCAAAGTTGAAGTTACTAAATCCTACATTCAATCAACAATATCACAAGATATATAAATGAGCTAGCTATGTTGTCGACTAACAAATAAATAAATAGTTCGACAACTAAATTATATGATTTGATAAATATTTTTGACTCAAACAATTAGACTGATTATTTCAAATATCTGTTGGCTTGTTATTGATGTAATATATTGTTTCTTATGTATTTATGTATTGTATTTGTTATTTGTTAACTGAACTTCACCGTTATTTGCTAACTGAACTTTTACGTTTTTTTCTAGCGTTCTTATTATTTAAGCATTTTTATTTTTAGTTTCATTTAAAAATAAATACAAATGAGTCATTTAATTTCAAATAATTTCAAACTACGAAAATAAAATATATATTTGAATAACACCAACACTACAAACAATTATCAATCTTAAAAAGAGGGGGACTTCAGACATACCTTGCAACTGATATAAAAAATAACTCTGGGATATGTGACCAATTAGTTATTTTTAAATTTTATTGACTTAAAGACGTAGAGAGAAATTATTAAAAATTGTTTTAATTCGATGTTTGGTAAACCTGGAAACAAAATTTGCCCGACAATATTGTTATTCAAAAAAGCTCCCCCAATAAACTAATATATTTTTTTTTTCCCGAAAAGAAGTTTTCTTAAGAGTGTTGAATATTCCATACTCCGTGTAGGGTTTTCGACATCTCTATTTGTTCCTTTTTTTTTCTTTCTTTCTTTAGCTTTTTTGTTTTTCCCTTCTGATCTTTTTTCTCAATCTACCCTTATAAAGTTCAAATATTTGTTCAAAAAACCAATGCTGAATTGGTTAATGGCATNTAGCTTTTTTGTTTTACCCTTCTGATCTTTTTTCTCAATCTACCCTTATAAATTTCAAATATTTGTTCAAAAAACCAATGCTGAATTGGTTAATGGCATAATTTATATCTAATCACATATTAAAATGATTCAACTTAAACTTATATTAATACAAATTATTAAACTAAACTAAATAAAATTACAAGTATAATTATCAACATACGATGATACCACCTAAACTAAACAAACATATTGAGCTGTTCAATTATTTTGATCTGATAGAGTTTTTTCATCAGCACAACTTGAACCAAAATGTTCGAACATATCAACTTGAAGACCAGTCTGTCAACACATATCAACTTGAAGACAAATATGTCAACCTTCTCTGAAGACAAACAATTTATCTATAAGTTTATATTAAAGTTGTCAGCAAGAATAAAAGAAAGAAGATCTGTTGGTTACTCATTTAAGCTAACGTCCATGGAATTTGAATTGGCCGATACTATATTTGACAAAACAACAAGAACAAGGGCAATATATGCATAAATGTAGGCTACCTATTATATCTGTGAGTACTAGATATATTTATTGTCATTGGGGATCAACACCTATAAAAATAAGGAATGCATCAAAACTAAAGATCTCTCGGAAAAACTGTTACCGCCTTATCAATTTTCATCAAGCATTCAGATCGCACATCCCTCAGAAATTCACCTATAATCTGTTTTTGCACACACCCAGTTTCTCATCAGATCGATTAAACACTTTGTATTCTCATTTATTTTTTATAAAAGAGTGTTGTTGTATTGTGAGAATCAATTGTAACCGTCAGAAACCTATTTCTGGACATATCAAGTTTAAGGAAAGAGTGCCAGGAGTTTCAGTTTGTGGAACCAAGCTGAAATAGGTTTGTACAATTTGTTGTATTGTACTGATAAAATCTTCTAGTGAAATCCCTCTAGAAATAGTAAAAACAAAAAAAAAGAGAACTAACAGTTTAACCTTCGAAAATTGAACTATTGCTTTTATATCATACTTACTAAGTAATCTGAGCAATTTTTGAACTCAGAACTTGTTTCTAGTAGCTCAAATTACTCAGTCTGATTGAAATATTGACTTAAGCCTAGCATTATTTGACATAGTTTGCGTAACTATTCATTCATCCTTCCATATTGTTATCTTCGATCCTAAGTCCTAACAGAATTAATAAATTTTCACACAAAATTCTCAGCATATTTGTTTCACAAATCATATGCTTAGGCAAAATATCCATCACTAATTTCATCTTTCAAAAATTTTCTTACCAGTAAAATAAATTTTCAGTGATTAAAAAAATAGATATACAGAAACGCTTGCCATAAGTATTTTACTGCACTAGGTTCAGTGTATTCTAAAGACACTTAGAGCATTTTTCTTCCACGTGTTTTAGAATAGAAAACACGCACGAGAACGTAAATATCAAATGTAACACAAGATTTTGTGCAAACTATTATGCTTACGATAGTTTTTAGGTACTCCGACTCAAACACACAGATTTATCATGTTTAGTAAAAGGAAAAAACCTACGCCTCCACGCTTACCAAAGTTAAGCTTCTTATTTTTTGTATGAAAGACAAAAACCTGTACATATGACAATCAACTAAAAGACTTACTTTAAGACCAAGAAATATGTAACAGTGGAATGGATCGAGAGTGTTTTCAAGCTCGGGGATAGCGGGAACGTCCTTTCTTCCTCAGGAACTCGGGAATCTCCACTCTGCCTTCCAAAAACGATGACGGCTGCCTGTTGAAACCAAGGTTTGTCTCGGTCTGGGCCAGCTGATTTGCCTGTATTTTCAATACGCAACAAGTTGTCAGGATGGAGTGCAAAGTCGAGCACGCTGCACGTATACCATGATAAGTATGGATGAGATACCTGTAGGTTTCTCCCATCGCTTTCCTCTTGCCGTTTAAAACCAGTGGCGATCAATGTTATACTGACCTGCACTCAGTAGCATATATATAGGTCAACCTTTTGTCATTGAGCTTCAAAATGTTTGAATAAAAAGGCTAAGCCTAAGTTGTTAAGCGGAGGAAACAGATAACTCCACACACAAGAAAAGTACCCCCAAGAAAAAGAACCGGTATTTAATATAGAGGAGAGAAATTAATAGTTTCTGCAACAAATATGGTCACTTTCACAGGTCCCAAATTTTGTTAAGCAGCTCGGTTTCTTTCCATATATAAACACTCCGAGCTTCAGGAATTAATGTGAAGTTAAATGAGCATTGTCACGAACTTTAAGGACGTACGCAAGAAATGGCGGTAGCAATAGTCATCGGTTTTGTCAATAAAAGCAGTCTTAAAAAGATAAACTTACTTGACCACTTATTGATGGGTCTATCACAGCACCAAAAATTAGGTTGGCGCTTGGATCGACAAGATCATATATGACCTCTGCTGCGGCGTTTACCTATGATCACACGTTGAAAAACACAGTTTCTGAATAATATGAATAAGAGAGCAATCATGAAGAACGAAGTACATAGAAGATAGGTACATGATGATACCACCAAAAAAAATCACATGTAGCAGGGTTTATTGCAAAAGAAAATCTCTCTTCCCCTCCTCCCTTCCTCTCTCTCACAAAAGAAAATGCTCATTTTTATTGACCTAGCTACAGTCCATTTGCGCAATGCAAATATCATCGCAGGAGGTTTCCTCAAAATTCACTAACCGTGGAGCTGGGAGCTGTAAGGAAGAAATGGTTCAAATCAACATCTAAATTGAAAATTAATTATGGGAGGACAAGAGTAGTGGATTGAAAGCAACCCATCACAAACTTCACCCAGGGATGGGCCAACTAGACATGCTAAAACTGTGTAGCCCTCTAACCACCTCACAGTACTTGAGACTTGAGAGAGGAAACCATAGTAACATAAATACAGAAAGTTTTCAATCAATCCTTTTTATTTCCATAATAGATGTAAATTTCACATAAATCTAATAATTCAAACTTCTGAATGTTAAAACTTACGTAAATGATGTCAACGGAAACAAAGGACACCAAAAATATTATAATATAAAAACAACGAGTTTAAGCCAAAAAAAGAGGGGAATAGCCACTAGTTTACCTCAAACAATGTCATATCACAGCCGCCAGTTATATTCCACACAATTCCGGTGGCTCTCTCTATTCCGATATCCAGCAAAGGCGATTGAATCGCATTCAATGCAGCATCTCTGGCCCTGCTCTTCCCTGCACATGGCAATATTTAGCCCAAACTATATGGTAGAACATTTTCGTAAATGGTTACTTTTGATCAGCAATGTCCATTTTGTATTTTCGTCCACACCCGTTATAGTGAAAACTAAAAAATATTTTAGCAGCATTCTGAAACTGATGGTCACTTTGTGAACAAATTTGTTGGATTCTTTTTCTCTTTGCTAACTACTATTTTCCATAAGATTCTGATTTTTCATGTCGCCTCTTACCTCTTGTGTTTGGACCAAAAATTAAAGAATACGGAGAAAATATTCATTTTCACTGCAGAAGACATGCATTTTGCTCCCTTGCTAACCAATTCAGCACTTTAATAGGTGGAAGAAGCCCCAATATATGCAATATAGTAGACACTAGACAGAGAGGCAATAGTACAAGTCCTGGTCCAAGTTGAATTACAAGCAACCACGAAGGCATGCCTCCTCTGCCTTGATGGCCTAGTTCAGACATATCTACCCCCAAAGAAAGTATTATTCCCTCATAATATATCCATAACAATCGCTCATGTGAATTTTACTTCCCAAAAATATCTCAAAGTATCGAAATTAATTTATTCAAGAAAATACACGAGTAAAGTTAAAAGCAACAAGTAACTTCATACTTGAAATTCTTAAAAACTGGGGCCAAAGCTAAATATCTTGTATTATTGTGAAGAGTAAACATGAGATTGGTTAACAAATGATGAGAGAAGTAGGAGAAATGGAAGTCAAAATTCATCCAGCAAGCAACACGACTAATATTAACCAAACGGTTTATTGGCAATACCTGTTGCAGTTCCTATTCCCATTAATGAAGAGCCTGCATTAGCCATAATAGCTCGCACATCAGCAAAATCTACATTCACTAGCCCTGGTATCTGCAAATAATGACACCGGCAATAAATTTCCCTCGAACTGGAGTGGCAAGCAATTGTTTCTCCAAAGATAAATTTAGAACAAAAATAAACAAGCATGTATATAACAACACACACACAGAGTAGTGAACAGAACCCTAAGATTCGGATGATACTTAAGAAGATTGTGTGCATGATTCAAACACCATCAATCTCTGTACTTATTAAGATTGACTCTAAAAAACAGAAAATCATAACTTCTTAAACTGTATCCAATCTCATCCTCACTTTGGTCGTAGCAATTTACCATCAAATTTGACAATCCTTATCCTATAACATTCATATACAATCCTATAACATTCATATACAAACAGAACAATTTAATTATAAACAATGTTAACCTAATTAATAGCCAGATTTCATGAGACACTCAGTAATGAAGTTAAATATTAACAAACAAGAGAGTCATTCAAAACACATACAATTATAAAAACAACACTAAAAACTTTCCGCTGAAATATAGTTGCAGATAACCAATGAAAAAAAAAATGAATAACAACAGACACCCGTGAAGAGAAATTGAACATATAAAGAACCTTGATTATTAGAACAATGGCATTTGTTATACACATCCATACCGTGATTATGTCAGAGATACCACGAACTCCTTGCCGAAGAATATCATCAGCGAGATTAAATGCTTCTGTTACTGGGGTAGATGCAGAAACGGCAGTCAACAGTTTATCATTTGGAATCACTATTAACGTGTCAACATTTTCTCTCAAAGCAGCAATTCCTTCTTGGGCTTGGACAGATCTTCTTCGTCCCTCAAAAGCAAATGGAGTCGTAACAATACCAACAGTCAAAATACCCATTGATTTTGCAATTCCAGCAATCACAGGAGCTCCACCAGTTCCGGTTCCTCCACCCATTCCAGCCTGTACATAACCCAAGATGAGAGAATGAAGAAAACAGAAGGAACATTTTTTATCCGCAAAGACACTAGTTTCTTGCAAGTTCAACACCAACCCAGTCAAAAACATCATTATTTCTTTCATAAATGTAGATTTTAGACTACAATAGTTGGAAATGAACCCACTAAAGTGATTATTGTTTAGTTTAAAAATTAAAATCATTCATCCATTTGCACGTCATATGTATGAGTGGTCTGGCAAGAAAAATCATAAATCTAAGTATCTGTATATAGAAACAACATGGCATTAATTCGGCAGCAGCCAATTGGTTACGTATCCATTAAAACCAGACTTCCGATAACTGACAAAGACGTAAAATTAAGATTTCTACAGCATTCAATCACAATTATTTCCACAAATTAGTCATCTCTATGGATCAAAGCAAATCATGATTGAGACAGAGAAAATTTTTGGAGTAAGGCTCTGTCTCATTAGAGCCGAAATTATCACTGCTAAAAATGAAAAAGAGCTGGACTCTGAGGTATAATACATTTAATCCTGATTGCATATACGAGTGAAAAAATATTAAAGACAATGTGGATTAACGTGGTTTAACATACTGAGCCAATGAAATATTTGATCAATGACAAGCTAAACTTACAGTAACAAAGACCATATCTGACCCATACACTGCATCCTCTATAGATTCTTTGCTTTCATTAGCAGCATTCATCCCAATATCAGGGTTTCCACCAGCCCCAAGTCCTCTAGTCAGCTCCCGACCAATCTGCAACCGATTCTCTGGAAAGACAGGTGACATCCTCATCGCTTGGACATCAGTGTTAACAATCCAGAATTCAACACCTTTCATTGAGCTCTCTATCATCCGATTAACAGCATTTGAGCCACCACCTCCAACGCCGATAACCTTTATCTTGGCCTCGTTATAACTGTTCAAACTTGATGAATCTTTCAAGCTCTCAGAAACACTTCCACTCAAACCATCCTGCCTTGGGTCTGATATTGTAGGGTTTGTGTCACCTCTAAGCATCGAGATCTCCGGATGTAGACTCAGAAACGAGTCCTTGCTCTGAAACTGATTGACACTATGAGAGTTTGCTGTGCATTTTAGCTGGCGGAAATTCAAACCACCTTTTTGAATAATGCTTGGATATAAATTCTTTTCTTCAATCACTTTCAAGGGGGAAACTCTTGGTCCAGGAAAATTCCTCAACCCCACCGACCTTTGAGTATTGGGAGGAGTGAAATAAGGAGATGTGCATGTAGCCATTGCAGGAAATATATGAAACGAGAAGAATCGCGTTTACAGCCCAAAATATGCCAGATATAATCCACTGAATCCCAAATTTTAGCCTACTTTTCGTCTCACAACCTGTCACAAATTAAATCTGCAAAAAATGAGATTGCCAATTTAAAGCAACGCGAATTTTCAAAAGAGGAAATTCATCATAGTTATAGCCTGATATTATCAAGACAACTGCATTTGTAAAAAGTAAAAGGAAACAAGGATAGCACAAAACAGAAAGCGGCAAATAAAATCCAGATAGAAAACCCCATTCGGCACTTCCGGATGTAAGGGTTTTAAAAAAACTCGAAATAATCCTTAATCAATAATTATCAAATACAGAATACAAAGATTCTCTCAAAGATAGCATTAAACAGCAAACACAGAAAAAAGAACCAATTAAACTCCAAAAAAAGAAGCCGTTCACCTAAGCAACTGCTGCTTCAAAGCAACAAAGAAGAACTCAATCGTAGCGTTTGCTGCATTATTGGAAATGGAGATATTCTGCTAGCAAATGGTGCTGTCAAATTGCCGACGGCGGATATCACATGATTTAAAAAAGGAAACACGAAAGATCTCCAGGGTTCACACGAGTCTCCTTCAACAAACTACAAAATTGTTTGGATGCCTACCTGTACTTGATTTAAATTATTTTTTAATTAAATAAACATTTTGTTTTGTTGAAGACGAAAAAAACGGAAAGCAGTGGGCCTAAACCAGTGGGCCTTTAGCCTAAAAGTTTGGGCTTTAAATATTAGTGATATATACACCCTTATCTGCCGGGTTTTAAGTTGATTGGTTGTTTTTTGGATTTTCCGTTGGTTCTTGATACAGACTTATCAAAATCAGGGAGGTAAACAAATGGAGTTGGTTTACTATTTTTTGAGTCGATTCGAAAAATATTAGATTATTATATGATCTTGTCAAATTGAACATGCTTGAATTTTTTCTGAGCCGAACTCGAATTATATTGTTCAATAATTCGCCAGCTTTAATATATATTTATATAATATAAATATATATCAAATAAATAAATTTATTTTGCGTTTGGATTTGAGTGGAGTATATAAAAAAATAACTATTTGAAATTTACTCTCAAGTAGATTTTCTCAAACCACTTTCTCAAACCAACCAATAGATTTGTTATTATGTATATGAAATCTCTAATTTAAAATTAATCAATCCAAATACAATAATCTATTCATCCAAATTCAACTTTATATTCTTTCTGAAATTCGAACTAGAATTATTCGATCAAATTCAAACCAAAAAGTTTAAAAAAATTCAAAATTCGATTTTGAACGGAATTCTGGACTAATTTTTTCTTCGTATGTGACTTGATTTGGTCATATATTTTATAAAATAAAGATCTTTTTAAATCTTTTATTTTTCCCTCCTAAAATTATATATAAACAAATGGAAATTTATATACTTGAATAGTTTCCGATGAGCCCGCAATGAATTAGAAATAAAAAGTAGAATACATCACTTCCGAGATAACGTCTAAACAGTAATCCGTATATTAGTCTCAACTATACACAATATCATACGACAAACTGCCCAGTCTATGTTAAGGAGCAAACACAAGCACATACAAACCACGGTAAGTGCATAATTCTCGCAAAGGTACGTACGTAACTAAGCATACTAGTTCCAAAAATATTAACCCCATTAACCCAACTTCCCATCGACGCAGTTCCGGCAGCACCACAGAAGCATTTAGCCGGAATCCTAATTAAATTGTGTTTGGCCAGCCATTCGTTTGGTCACTGTGGACAACTAGAGCTCCTCCTCATTGTTCTCAACTTCTCCTTGGCTTTTTGAGCCTTGGATTGCATCTCTGCGGCCTTCTTCACTTTTGCTTCCTCATAGTACTGTCACAACCGCACACCGAAATCACGACTGGCATTAGAACAGGTAATATTATACACATTACAGTCATACCTAGCAAGATAAGATTAATGTTTAAATGGAGACATGCACCGGGGGGGGGGGGGGGGGGGGGGNGCTTTCTTGCTCTTGATCGGGCAGCCGATTCTCTATTCTTGATCATCCTTCGTTGCCGCCTTTCCACCACCCTTTCAACCGGCCCATCTACGATCCTCTTCCGTCCCCCCCTTGCCGCATCCATTCCATACTGATTACAACTATCAATTTGATTCGTGCACAATCCATCCGATGACACTGGACTTACTGGAGATCCAATCCCTATACCTGCCTGCACCTGCCCGTATCCTGCTCCACAGCCATTCCCCATTCTACCTCCATAATCACCGGCACTTGGCTGCTGTGTGTACCCGCTGCTGCCCCTTTTCGTCCCACTAGAATAACTAGACACCTCTCCAACGCCACTCTGCGGAAGCGGCTGATAAGTTCCGATCACAGGCCTAGCAACAAAATTGGGACCCATTTCTGGATGGTCGCTGTTTTGGTACATTTCATACGAAGGTGGCTGCTGACATGGTGTGGAGAGGCGATTTTGTTCTTGTACAATTCCAGCCCGAACCAAGAAATCTTCCAGCGTCATTTCTCCTAATGTATGTTGCCTTTGAGCAGGAGTCGGATTATGAGCATGGCTTTGACCATCTCCACTCGTGTGAATTTCGGACCATACTTCGTCCACCGTTTTACGACACAGAGGCTCCGGGATACTAAGAGAACCTTGTCTTGGTAAGCTAGATTGCTTGGCCATGCCCTTATACGCAGACAAATTAGTTTCGCAACGAGGAAACTGCGCCGCATTAGCAGCGTTCATTGGCATTTGAGTCTGCGACTGAGCCTGATTCTCTTCAGCAGTCCATATGCTATTGAGGAATTCATCCATGTTCATAGACCCGAAATTCTTTCCACCCTCACAAATAGTATTCTGAAACTCGTCGAGTGTTAGCGAATACACCGATGATTGCCTGCCTAATGATTGGAGTGGCTGGTTCTTAGACTGTTGCTGCTTCGACTGTGACGAGGACTCGACTTCTCCCGGGGATTTGGTCTCGGTCTCGGTATCGGTAGTAACCATTTTGGTCTCTGTGGTATGAGTCGACCCCTGATTTCGAATACCATTTATCCACCCACAAAAATCAAACGCTTAAAATATCTCTACACTATACTATATTATAAATTATAGAACATAAAAGCCTTAGACTAACGTCTTTCATGACCTATCACACAATACATATCTTTTTTCAATTTGCCCCAAACTCTTATTTGATATTTAATTTAGATTAGATTTTATTTCTAGACTAATTAGTAATTTAATGCAACGTTTTTAAACCGGACCGACTGGTTCGACCGTGAACTGATCACGAGTGTAACCGGTCCGACCGGGTCAATCATTTTTTAAAGAACCGGTTTTATCACCGGTTCAATTATGAAATATTGGTTTATAATTTATACTATTACGCTTTTTCCCACTTCACTAACTATTATCATTTTAAATCTAGAAAATCTTGACTAAATCAAATATCCAAAAATCTTTTTTTTTCACTAAAAATAATAATTAAATCAATTTTTTGACAATAAAAATATATTATATAAACAACACCTGATGTTTACAAATTATATACCTATTGCACTTATGCTAATTATATACAATCATTCTTACATATATACAATCCATACAAAACCCGATGAATGATGAATGACAAAACTCGTCTAGTCCATTGAGTGGGAGCATTCGAATGAGCTCGGCCTTCGTTGGGCAGACCCATAAACGAATCGATTTGGTTCGCGAGCTTTTGGAGCTGGTTCGATAAATATTTGCTTTGTGTTAAAATTTATTAAACTCGAGTCGAGCTCGAAACAAAATTATTTTGTTCGATAGTTCGTGAGCCACTCGTGAACTTTACAATTATATTAGTATAATATTATTATTATATATTAAATATATACACATTCGAACCTCTAGGACGTTTCGAGCTTTTGAAGCTTCGTTTTCGAAACTTATTGTCTAAGCAATTGTTCGAATAACTCGTTCGAAGATTTCGAGTCGAACTCAAACTCAAAACTTTCTTCCGAAAGCCGAACTAGAGTCAAAAAAAATATGCGCTCAAATTCGAATACACTTTATCCGAGCCTTAAAATTTTACAAATATTCGACTCGGTTCGTTTCGATTACTCCCCTAATGTTGGGTTAATCACATAATATATTAGTCGAAATTGACATTTCTCTGTGAATTTGTAAATCAAGATTCGTAATTTATGGCATACATCGATCCTCAACTTGATCAAAACCAAGAAACTAATATTAAGAAATTGTAAAACCTGCACCTTTTGACAATTAGCTTCTTCTTAAACCGAATGAATAAAATTATAATAAACTAAGAAATTAAAAGTTTTTTAATATTTAAATTAATTCTGGAATTCTTGAGGAACCACCAGAAAAGTAATTCATAATTGAAATGAAATTTTCACGACCTATCAATATAACTTCAACTCCAAGAATCTAAAAATTGTGAAAAACAAATACATATATGCATTAGACCAAAGTAAATTTTTCCATAACTTGAAAATTTTACCTTCCCTTTAGAAGATAACAGCTAAATAGCCACCGAAATCTTCACAGAAACACATGTAGCTCCGAGCACCAAACGAGCTATACGCATCAAAAGAAAATATTGCTCTGGAAAAGAAATATATAAGTTCCCAGCCGAGGAAACCTCTAGCATTACATGCACTTTTATGTTGTACCCATGGAGAGAAAATGAGAAGAAATCGGAAAGGGTTTACTTGCAGTGGAGCAGCAACTAATTTGCCGGGTTGAAGATGGCAAATTAGGGTTTTGCCTGCACGAAGCAAACAAAATAGGTGCATGACAAATGGACACGTGTTGGACATGTGTCTTCGATGCAGTTTCGGAATCAGAGCTCGCGTTTGCCCTAGGTTTACACGTATCCATTGCTGCCGTTTTCTCCCATCTGATAAACCCTCACGTGCGGGCTCTATTCGGGTCGGGTCCGGTCGATCCGTTCAACCTAGATCGGATATGATACATACAATATCTGTATATGTAAATATTCCTCCATACATTAAAAATATTTTTCAGTAACGAGTGATTTGTCGAAGATTACATAGAAACGATTTGGATCATGATAATAATATAGTATCAAAATACATAATAAATAATCAATAAAAACATAAAGATTTATGTGTTTAACCTAATATTCATTATGTATATAGAGCTACTGCAAATTTTTATCATAGACAAAAATTTTACAACCGAATACAAAACATTCAATCTCTCATCCATCTAATCCCGATTATAACTGAAAAAATATTTTTTCTAACTCACACAAGATAACCTCTCATGAATCAAGAAAAGCCATTTTTTCTTTTATTTTGCCCTCTCAAATTTTGGAATTGCAGAAAGCTTTCGATGAGATGATTGAAACCGAAGGAAAGACATATTAATAGAGTTCTTCGTGCATGTGAAAACTTGAGCCTTTTCTTTTGTCAGTTTGCGTGACACAATCATTTCACAATTAGTTAACTATAATATTTGACAATTTAAATATGTCACCACAAACAATCATAAATGCTGACAATTCAGACTTTTAAACAAACTCTCATTTGAAGACTTGATTCAATTATGTCTTCACATCATCAATGTATAGGCTCATATCTCCCTATTTATAGATGGAGCCCAAACTGAAGTTGAACTTCGGTTTTTCAATGATTATTGTTTTCGTGAACATATCAGCTGTATTTTTACATCCATGAATCTTCTCAAGCATTAAGATTTCATTTTCCAAAAATGATTTAATGAAATGATATCGAACTTGTATATGTTTCGTCCTAATAGTATGATAAAATTATTTTTTGCTAAATAATTAGCTCTCTGACTATCAAAGTGTAACATGTTACCCTCAAGCTTCTAACCCAATTTCTCCATAAAAGATCTCAACAACGTCATCTCATTGTTAGCTTCTGTAATAGCAAGATACGCAGCCTCAGTAATCGAAAGCGCGACTATATTTTGCAGGTTAGACATTCAGCTTACTACCATATCATTTAATGTGAATATATACTTAATAGCACTCATTCTTGTTTCGAGTCACCTCTCATATCGACATCGACAAAATCTTGTAAGCCCAAATTTGACCTCATGAAGCACAGAGATAAACTAGCATTACTTTTCAAGTACCTGAGAATCAATTTAACTTTCTCCCAGAGTTGTTTTCCTAGATTGCTAATAAACATGCTCACAACTCCCACTACATGTAATAAGTATGGTCTCGGCACACCAATGCATATATGAGTCTTCCAACAACATAAGGAACATTGTTCATAGAAGTCTGCTCTAGCTCATTAATTACTAGCCAAAGAAGTGCTCACGGGTTTAACTTCATCTATATTAAATCTGTTAACCAAATTTTTCACGTATTCTTCTTGAGATGACTTTAATATTTCATTTACTTGATCTCTTAAGATCCTCATTCCAAGGATTTGCTTTACAACACCCAAATCCTTCGCAACAAATTCTTTTGATAACTCTTTCTTTATTTTAGCAATCTCCTCCAAACAAGCTTCGCTATCAGCATATCAATACTATAATGATATAATAACCATCAAACTTCTTCACATAATAATAATGATAAGTCTGAAACTTCAGTAAACCATTATTACTCATGAATCCATCAAAAAACTTTTACCATTGTCATGGAACTTGTTCGAGACCATACAAGCTCTTTTGAATTTTGCATGCCATTTTTTTCCATTGTACTTCAAATCCATGCAGAGGTTTAGTCAACTCTTCTGTTTGACTGGATGACAGTTAGTCCATCTCATCTTCCATGGATAACTACCAGGTTGAATCATCATTTTTCATTGCCTTTCCATATGTCTCTAGTTCACCTTTAATTTATCTATCAGCAAAATATAACGAAGTGCATGGGGTATCTCGGAGGCGGTCTAATTGTTATAGAAGATCTCTTAAGTTCAACCACTGGAGTTCGGTTCATCATCTTGTGCAGTTGCTTCTTCTTTATCTTGGTTACTCTTTTTCAGCTCATTAGAATGAATCTCTATCAATGATACTTCTTCTGTCTTTTTGACTTCAGGATATTCATCACCATCTCCAATGCTTGTTCGTCCTTATACAATACTTGCTCGTTCAATATTACATTTCTGCCCTGATGATCTTCCAGTTTTGGTCATCCAAGAGACAATAACCAAACTTATTATCTCCATAACTGATAAAGAAACACTTTTTGGATTTTAGATTAACTTTTGTTCTATTAGCTGAATCAATATGAACATATGATAGACATTCAAATACTTTCAAGAAAGAAAGTTTTAGTTATTTGTTGTTTCTTACCTCCTCAAGTATTCTACAATCAAGCGGTACCGAAGTTCCTTTGTTCATTAGATATGCTACATTGTTAACATCATCATCCCAGAATGATTTTGGTAATTCAGAGTGTAATCTTATGTTCATAGCATGTTCATTCAGGGTTATGTTCATCTTTTCAGTTGTACCAAGAATGATTTCCCAATATTGATCTCATACTACGCATAATATTTATTGAACTCATCATATTCATATTTACCACCTTTATCAGACAGTAAGCTCTTCACTTTCAAGTTGGTTTCATTCTTAACCATGAATTTTCACATTTTAAATGTCTCATAAACATCAAATTATTTTTCAGAAAAAAAACTCAAATTTTCATGTTCGAATCGTCGATAGATGTAACATAATATCTTGAGTATCCAAGGGATGTCACAAGAGATTTTCCTCATACATAAGTATAAACTAGCTCAACTTTGTTGTTTCGGTTCTCTACCGCCCTTTAAAAAGCTCGCATTTTCTAGATTTCCAACGATACATCTTTGAAATATCATGTGTTCAACGGTTTTAAATTCTGGTAGTAGCTTCTCATTTAATACCAGCATTCTCATTTTTTTCTCACTCATATGCCCAAGTTTACAAGGCCATAGAATTGAATTAGATCTAACATCCACATGAGCTGATAATGTATCCCTGTAACTGTAAGTCATATAAAGTGATCAAGTTTTCTTTCCGCGAAAAACAATCATGGTTCCTTTGTTCACTTTCCAGAAACCATCACCAAAGGTCACAATATGGCCTTCGTTATCGAGCTATCCTACTGTTATCAAATTGCATGTCAATTTTGGTACATATCTTACTTTTTGTTGACACATATCGATTTTACATCTTCATATAAACATCACCTATACCAGCTACTTCCAAAAGTTTTCCGTCCGTCGGAAAAACTTTTAAATAATTTTCCACAACGTCAATATCGAATACATCACTATTATAAGTGGTATGGAAAGAAGCTCATGAGTCTATAACCCAAGAATCAATCGGACTTTTCATGGATAATAATAAAGCATCATGTACCTCTTCAGTAACAATATTAGTGTTTTTTTCATTGATTTGCAATTCTTTTTTCAGTAATCAATCTCAGCACAGCTCCAGCTTTTAAAATGTGTTTTTGTTTTTTCCATTCCTTGACTTAGATCTACCGCATCATCGGTTTGAACTCTTTTTGCTACTCACGCCCCTTCATATGTTCTCGAGATTTTTTCTCTCATCTTCCAGTTGAATAATTTTTTCATGAGATGTATTTTGTTGTTTGTTGATGGTATCTGGAACATGCCCGACAAAATAGACATCATCTTCTTCATGATTTATGCCTCTGCCACATTGTGTGACAAGTTCTTTGTTAGGGTAAATCGTATTACACCTAACACAAATCGATCATGGAGCTCCCAGTCATCTGTCTCCATCTTTTTTGGTTTTATCTTGATAGAGTTTGATACAACTTCTTGATACACATATATTCTTTAATATGTAATCGCCAGAACGAAAATATGTTCTGTTGGACTTGTCGATTCCAAGTCCCGACCCATCATCTCTGGTTATCGCTTCTCTAGCTTTAGCAAAAAATCTCAAAAATATTTTCAGATGTGGAAGATTAGACAAAGCATCAACCACAGGACATACTCAGAATTTAAAAAATTCTAGAACAACGCTCAGATGTAAGATTTGTTTTTTAAACTGAAACAATAGAGATCGTAACAATAATTTAGTACAAAAATAAAGAATAATTAATCAACAAAAATACAAATGATTACGTGGTTCACTCAATATAGGCTGTGAGGATCATGCTCTTACAACTAAGTCAAAAGCTATAGCTGTTAGTTAAGGTACAAATTTATTTTCTTATACTCATGGTAGCGTAGAGTGTACTTGCTTGGGTACTAATTGGTCAGGCTGTTAACCCCACGAGTCCGAGGAGGTGAGTGTCTATCTGCTTGTGTTGTCTCATATTATTTAGAAAATAGTCTTATCATTTTCCTACCGTTGACTATATCCCCAATGGAGACAGTATTACTCTTTAAGATCCGACTTCACTCTTTTACGACCTACCTAGCCAACCAGATAAGACGATTCTACGTCAGCAGGATTAACCCAACATTCCGTCCCCCAAGAAATATATAAATATTCTTGTTGCGGGACTTGAACTCGTTACTTTGCTCTGATACCAACTGTTATGATCAAGCGTTTATCTTTATGCCAAAATCTATAGTTGTTAATCAATGTACAACTTTATTTCCTTATACTCGTGGCAGCGTAGAGTGCACCTACTTGAGTGCTAATGGGTTTGGACGTTAGGACCATGAGTTTGTGGATGTGTGTCTATCTGATGGTGATGTCTAATATCCTTTAGAGATCAGTCTTACCATTTTCATACCGCCGACCCTGTCTCCAGTAGAGAGAGTATTAAACGTTAATAGCTGATGTCACTCTTTATGATCCACCTAGCCAACCACATCAAACGACATAACGTCAGCAGCTCTACGTATGATAACTTCCCAATATGTCACTTATCTCAGTACTACTCTTACTCATGCACGCTTAACCCAATATAGGATACATTCACGAAGTTACTGCATAACTTTATTATATAAAGAAATTTTACAGGTGAATACAAAACACTTAGTCTCTCATCATCTCATTCTCGAGTATAACCGATATTATATTTTCTCTCACAAAAGAGAATTTCTCAATACTAAAAAAACCATTTTTCTTTTCGTTGCTTTCTCTAAAGTAGCTTTCTCAAATTTTGGGATTACTTTAGAGAAAGCTTTCGATGAGATGATTGAAACTGAATGAATGAAGCTTTATTTATAGAATTTCTCGTGCATGTGAAAACTTGAAACACAACTCTATTTTTCTCCGGTCAAGTTGCATCCGCAATAATTTCACAATTTGTTAGTTACCATATTTGACAATTTAGGTCGGTCACCACCAATCATCATAAATATCGACAATTCACGGTTTCTTTCAACATGGTTTTATTTATAAAATCAGCGACTTCGAATTGAGAATAAAAATAGTGCTATTATTTTCTTTTCTTATTTTTTTCCCTAGAATTCTTATTTTTCAATTGGGTTGGACCCACCTAAGAATTTTAGTTTAGTGTAGACAACAATATACTACAATTAATGAATCAAAAAAAGACATCAGGTAATCGAAAATCATAAATCATTTCTTAAACTTGGAAAACAAGCTACGTATGGCTAGAAGCACGTGTTAATTAATGGAAAATATTAATGGAAAATACTAGGAAAATGATGAAGAACAATGCTTACAAAACCTACCATAAAAACAAATTATAATAATATAAAATATAGATGTTATAGTTGAAAAATATACATAAATTCACTCTCAATCGCAAAAGAGACGCAAAATTTAAAACAATTGAATGATCGAATAACATTGAAATAAAAAAACGAATCTAAAATTTTGTGAAATTCTGAATTTTTATATAAAATATGAAAGATGAAACTATAAATAATATGAATTGAAATAATTGTTAATCAAAACATATGAAATATGTGACTCATGGGGAAAAAACATTGTCCAGATTATATCAAAATGTCTATTTGGATAGTAATAATAGGTAAAAATATAAAGAATTGAGTTTAAAAATTGAACCTCTAAATTATTGAGAAAAAAAATTTCGTCTTCGAATAGACTTATAATATTACCAAATAAAAATTTAAATTTTGAATATATATATATATATACATTTGTGATTTTGGGTCAGTGTCTACCCACACAAGACCTGAGTTAGCTCCGCCCATGAGCTTAACAAGCTCGAACAAAACTATTGACCCTATTTTTTTTTAAGTGTCATGATCGGTCAATTCTCTCATGTAAAACAAAAATAGATAGAAAATATCTTTGATATAATATAAATTCACACGGTTTCAATATGTTGATTATAACAATAATAATAATAATAATAATAATAATATACATTCAATGACGAAACAAAACATTGCCCCATACACCAATCGAAATATACAAACAACAGGTAATAATGCATACATCATAGTATCATACCATCTAAAATGTCTTCCCTGAAAAAACAAAATATCTTTTGAGATAGTCAAATCTTCGACCTGATCTATATATATAGATAATCTATTTCATAAATGTAGATCCATGAAACCGTATTACACCGATAAATATGTTAAATCTTCGGAGAACATAAGGTTGTTTCATAGAGCAGTAATATTGATGGAGGCTACCAAATTTTCACCATATGGCTAAAAATGACAGCCCATTATTTATAGACACACCTAATCGCATTGCACTAAATCGACCAAAAAAACAAAGAGCGAAAACAAAAGATTTGTGGGTGGGGAGATTAGGATTATATTATATATGTTCTCATAATATCATTTGTTGGATTTGGAGGAAGGTGTAGCGCCGGCGCTTGCCGCGGAGGACATATTGAGATCTGGGATTGGAGCGGTGGTGGCAGCAGCGGCGAGTTTCTGTCGGAGCTGGCCGAGCAAAGCCTGGTTCTCCTGGTTCAGAATCGCCGCCTTCTTCCTCAGCCTGTCATTCTCCTTCATGATGTAGCAGTTCTCCAAGTACAGCTTCGAGTTCACCTTTTCCATCCTGTCAATTATTACCAAAATATAAATACATTAAACTATTCAAAAAGAAACCTGAACGAGATTTGGTCTCACTCTGTTTGTGAAAGAAAACAGGTAGAACTAAGGGACAGAGACAATGGGCTTTCTTTCAAGTTTATAACAAACAGACCACCTTATGACTCGATCGTGGATTGAAGCACACTTCTTGAAATTTTGTTGAGAAAAATGAACAACGATGTAACGGAGAAGGTGGGATATTTATAGTGCAAAAAGTTAAGGGTAAGTTCGGTTCTATTTTCGGTGTTTTTGGAAATCTGTTTCATCTAATAATTGCTGTTTCTTTTTTGAAAATATATTGAAAAAAGTTGGATAATGGAAATCTTGTGGAAGAGTTGCTTTTTAACACTGTTTCTTCCACAATAATCATGCAGTTGTAAGCATGGAAGGCGGCTTCCATAGGCAAGAATTTAATGTTCTTACCATTTTACTATGATTTGTTATCATGACTTCTCTTTAAATGATGATCTAGCTGATGTACGGCTGTGATCACTCCCAAATTAAATTGAATATTTTAGTTTTTGAATCTAAACTTATGAGCATGTATGTTAATCGGGGGAGACGAGGATTTTTGCGGTATTTTCAGTGGGAGGAGCTTGGCCTGGGAAGATTCGCAATGATGGTTTGGATTGTGGTCCATTCCCCATTCAACCCATAATCAACTCACCCTCCGACCCAATCGATTTGATTTTATTTTGTTTTGTTTTGTTTTGTTTTGTTCTATAATATTATTATTATTATTAAATAATGACTATGAAGAATATTTTAAAAATTAGAAAAAAAAAATCACTTAATTGCATTAAAATGACATCCACATTTACATTTTGCTTGCTGCCAAATATCAAAAGGACACGTTTAAAAAAATTCAAATTATCAGTCAAAATTCCATAAAATTTTGAAATAAAAAAGAAATATTTTATGAAACATGGGGATGAATTATTGTTGGTAATTGAGGCCTACTCTGGTAGTGTCATAAGTGAGAAGAATTATTATATTTCCATATGAAGGCCCAGTTTGAAATGATGGTTATTTGTAATAATTTTACCTAATAGCAAATGGTAAGAAATTATTTCTTTTTCTTGTTAAGGCCAAAAGTTTGAAATAATAGTATATATGAGTTGGTTAACCTCATGGGTTTTCACTGCATTAACGTCGATCATCATAGCTTGCCAGTTCTATAGAAATAATGAAGAACATATATTCATTTATATAATATAACTATAATTAAATATGATTCTATAGTAAATATTATTCTAAAAAACGATAGACGAACGACCACCTACCAAACCTAAATACCTAATTTTAATCATTAATCTCCGTATTTCTCTAATAATTATTCTTTTATCGTATTAAAACTCAAAATCAATGATAAATACCTCTTTTTGTCCGATAAAAATTGATTGGAAAAATATCGAACAATATTTTTAAAAAAATAAAAAAATTTGTATATATTAAATTATACAGCCGCCTAGACAGATTTTGAATCGTCTAGGTGACAACTAAGCAGTCTAGACGCTGAATTTTTTTTAATAACCGCTTATAGACATCGCATTTCTAAAAATTGGACGAGGGTTTAGGAAGGGATCTAAGAGGTGGCTGTTAAAACAATAATAGTAAATATTTATATGTAAAATTGGTGTGAAAATTAAATTTTAAACGACGGCAAGCAAGTGAACAGGAAATGGCCCCCCTACTTCATACCAATTGCTCTACCCTCTTCAAGTTGGTTCTTTTCGCAGCCATTTTGAGTCGCCTTTTAGGCAAATGTTGGTTGCGATCATGATTAATTCTACATCCCAATTCAACCCCCTTTATTCTAAGGCATGCATTGTTTTAAAAAAAAAAAACAAAGAAAATAACTAGAAAATTTTTTTTCATTACAACACACGGTGGGAGGGAGATCAAATCCGGAGAGGGAGCCAGCTAATCTGTCGGGTGAGATCATTGGGCTAAAGCCCGATCTCAGAAAATAACTAGAATTTTGAGTTCAATGCAACTCAAATAAACGTAAAGAAATATTTAATTTGCTATACTAAAAAAATATTATTAAAAATGTCCAATATAAATTATTTTTTTACAACAAAAAATTCAATGTTACATTTTTTATTAAAAATATTATTAAAAATGTCCAATATAAATTATTTTTTTACAACAAAAAATTCAATGTTACTTTTTTTATTATTGGTTTTTCGTTATTTACTGATTGTTCTTTTGGACCATACAGGCAGTACATAGAGCTCATCGATCTCCGATGCAAAGCTTCTGGTATAAATAAATTATAATCATTTCACATGGAACCAAATCCCTGCAAGGGTAATGATGGAATTACGTAATTATTTTGTTGACGCTGCGTCGAGCCCAGCACGTGACATTAGAATCTAGTAATATAATTTAGTCTCACGCAATGATTTTATTAGGGACCACGTAGGTTCAATTCTCTATTTTGACCTTCTGACGTGAGGGTACAACCTCAATTGCTTGGCCAATACCGGAGATAGAAATTGTNAGTGAGAAGAATTATTATATTTCCATATGAAGGCCCAGTTTGAAATGATGGTTATTTGTAATAATTTTACCTAATAGCAAATGGTAAGAAATTATTTCTTTTTCTTGTTAAGGCCAAAAGTTTGAAATAATAGTATATATGAGTTGGTTAACCTCATGGGTTTTCACTGCATTAACGTCGATCATCATAGCTTGCCAGTTCTATAGAAATAATGAAGAACATATATTCATTTATATAATATAACTATAATTAAATATGATTCTATAGTAAATATTATTCTAAAAAACGATAGACGAACGACCACCTACCAAACCTAAATACCTAATTTTAATCATTAATCTCCGTATTTCTCTAATAATTATTCTTTTATCGTATTAAAACTCAAAATCAATGATAAATACCTCTTTTTGTCCGATAAAAATTGATTGGAAAAATATCGAACAATATTTTTAAAAAAATAAAAAAATTTGTATATATTAAATTATACAGCCGCCTAGACAGATTTTGAATCGTCTAGGTGACAACTAAGCAGTCTAGACGCTGAATTTTTTTTAATAACCGCTTATAGACATCGCATTTCTAAAAATTGGACGAGGGTTTAGGAAGGGATCTAAGAGGTGGCTGTTAAAACAATAATAGTAAATATTTATATGTAAAATTGGTGTGAAAATTAAATTTTAAACGACGGCAAGCAAGTGAACAGGAAATGGCCCCCCTACTTCATACCAATTGCTCTACCCTCTTCAAGTTGGTTCTTTTCGCAGCCATTTTGAGTCGCCTTTTAGGCAAATGTTGGTTGCGATCATGATTAATTCTACATCCCAATTCAACCCCCTTTATTCTAAGGCATGCATTGTTTTAAAAAAAAAAAACAAAGAAAATAACTAGAAAATTTTTTTTCATTACAACACACGGTGGGAGGGAGATCAAATCCGGAGAGGGAGCCAGCTAATCTGTCGGGTGAGATCATTGGGCTAAAGCCCGATCTCAGAAAATAACTAGAATTTTGAGTTCAATGCAACTCAAATAAACGTAAAGAAATATTTAATTTGCTATACTAAAAAAATATTATTAAAAATGTCCAATATAAATTATTTTTTTACAACAAAAAATTCAATGTTACATTTTTTATTAAAAATATTATTAAAAATGTCCAATATAAATTATTTTTTTACAACAAAAAATTCAATGTTACTTTTTTTATTATTGGTTTTTCGTTATTTACTGATTGTTCTTTTGGACCATACAGGCAGTACATAGAGCTCATCGATCTCCGATGCAAAGCTTCTGGTATAAATAAATTATAATCATTTCACATGGAACCAAATCCCTGCAAGGGTAATGATGGAATTACGTAATTATTTTGTTGACGCTGCGTCGAGCCCAGCACGTGACATTAGAATCTAGTAATATAATTTAGTCTCACGCAATGATTTTATTAGGGACCACGTAGGTTCAATTCTCTATTTTGACCTTCTGACGTGAGGGTACAAACTCAATTGCTTGGCCAATACCGGAGATAGAAATTGTAATGTGTAAAAAAAAAAATCACTTGTAATATATTTCTTTTTAAAGAAATATACTTATCTTGTATGTTTTTGTTAATTTATTTTGTCTTCAGTGTTATGCCCGTGACCAGAGTTAATCGATATTGACGTTATTTAACGATCACATTATTGAAAACAAAAAATCTTAAAGATCAAAAGCTTATCCAACCAATTTATAAATTATAATCAAAATTTATTTTATGACGTAATATCTCAAAACATAACAAAACTCGCAAAAAGATGTTATAACTTAAATTGAAAACTTAAATGAGAAATACAATTAAAATAAAATCCATGGTTAATTTCTATCCTCAACTCCAAAATTGATATTGTTCTTTGTCTTCAACTTATTCTCCAGACTTACCTGATTAGAGAGAGTAAGTAGTGAGTGTTTGGAAAAACACTCAGCAAATAAGAGGTTGTTCGAACATATTCATTACGAATATAAATTAATTTCGAAAATAACATATCATATTTCATGTAACATATAACTTAGGCATAAACATGAGCACTGAAATTTATATACTTTTCCACGATTTACTTATATCAATTCCTTATGTTTTATCATCTAAGGAGACGAGGTTATAACATTGCTTATAATCACATCGTATAAGGGTCGTAAACTAATCATAATTATATTTTCATCAATATCCAGATGAATCATAACAGTCCTAAAACGAAGAATAGTTTTTTATCGTAACCGAAAAGAAAGAAGCATGATCGAACAAAACTTTTAAATCATAGAATAATATTAGAAACACTAGTTTTAAAACAAAACTACCTACCTTGATCTTGAATGAAAACGCTGAGTGAAGGTTGCTTAGTTCAAAATTACTGCCTAAATCCTGATAACACTTGGACAGAACTTCGTCTTGCAAAAAGCTTCGAAAACTTGATAGCACTTGGGAAGTAAATTCTTAAAAATTTGAGTGAATTTATGTGTGAATTTTCGAGTTAGAGGATAGGGCATTTATAGGGGTTAAATGCAAATCTTATAATAACTGTGTTGATATTTCTTCAAAAATTTTGAGATATTTATTCATTAATTTAGAGATGTTTATTTCTTAAACATTACATTTCCAAAAATCGAAAACTTGTACCTCAAGTTTATATAATATTTGAAAATATATATTGACCTGTGTGATTGAGCGTTGACTTTTTTTTTGCGCGTTCATATTCATGATAACATACACTGAATTGAATTTTCTAGCTTCTTTGTTGAGAAAAAACCATCGGGCATGTATTATTTTCTTCCAAATTTGATTGATATCCTAGATTTAAATTTCACAATTCTTAAATATATTGCACTGAATTTTCGAAGTTAATGCAACATTGGATTAAAATTTTGAAAACCATATATTATTTAATATTTTTGAGTTTATTATTTTCACAATAACACCATAATTTGAAAAATACATGCTCATACATGTCTATAATAATATAAATAAAATACATGCCCTAAAATTTGTGGTTCTCACGTTTAGTTGTGATATGTCCTATATTAACTTTGATTAGTTGGTTTGATTTAACTTGCATCCACTGCTCGGAGGCATCGGTGGACTTTGGACAAGTAGTTGAAACCATAAATATTTTGTGAGAATAAGATATGAAATTTATGCTGATTTAAACACAAAAAGTTGATCATCGATTATTAAATATTTAATGTGCGTTCAAACAAATTAATAAAAATAAAAACGAGTGTCCCCTTAAATAAAGGCCAGTTTCACCTAGTATTATTTATCGTGATATTCGAGTGAAATTAATTATTTTTTATATCAAAATATTTTTTCAATGTTGATCGAGTAGCACATTAAACCAAGTCTTAAATATAATAGCAAGAATAAAATTTTTTACTATGTAAAAATAAATCAAAACAAAAAATTTCTCTTTGCTTTCACTTCATAAAGTAGCTTCTTTATATAAACACCATTGATTAAAAAAATCACTTACAAAAACTCGACTCGATTGATATATTTTTCTATGCAAGCATAAACAAATTAATTTCTGATATTTTACAACTTTGAACTAAGAACCATGTTATACACACACATATATATTATGTAATAATAATAATATATCATGATTTGAATAATCCAGAGCAATAAATAAACAAATAATTACAGGTATAAACTAAAATCAATTTTCTTGGGAAAAAAAGAAAAGAAAAGAAAGAGAAATCAAGCAGTAATATCATGACAAGCAGAAATGGAGGCAAGACTTTTCAACCAGATTTGGTCAGCTGCAACAGAAATGTCATCATCATTCCTGTGCCACGTCCAAAGACCGTGAGTTGCATTAAATATCTCAAACTGCCCATGCCCGAAACTTGCCTCCCTGAATGCAGATATCTTTGGCTGTGGATCCATATACCTGTTCAATTAATTGTTTGTTACTATATATATATATATATTTATATTGGGGGGAACAAATTAAAATGAATAATGTTGGTTACTTTGAGGCCAGGCCTTCGCGGTTTCCTCCATCCCCAATGGTGATGTACACCGGCCCACATGCATCGGCCTTATCCTTGTACACTCGGACCTCCAATATCATGATATAAATACAACGATTATTAACAAGGAATACGTAAATTATAACTCCAACCTATTTCTCCATGCAACTATTTAGTCCATTCGATTTAGTAAGTTTGCAAAATTTGCTGGAATTTTGACGTGACATTAGAAAATATAATGTTAACCTCAACACTATCCAACCAACGAGAAATTTAAAAAAATGACCAAAATATATTTTAAAAAAATCATATATAAATATTTCTAAACTTAAGAACATACATAATAATTAGAAAATAATAATTTTTTTAAAAAATTGGATGGGCAAGGTCCGCTACCAAACAGTGTTTTGACTCACTTTTCAGACGAGTCACTAAAATCTTAATCGAATTTACCTTCTGTAGCTCGCTCGACCGACCTGACCCGACTCTAACAATGAACACGCATGATCCAGTATATATAAAATACCTTAAAAATTTTAAATCTAGGACTGCAGCGACCCACCTAATCGTGAAACCATTTTATCATCGTTATCAGAAAAATTAGAAATAAAAGGAGAAGAAAAAATGTATGCATCTTACAAATCGCTCGTAAGCATGAACATGACCAGCAAAAACAGCGTCAACACGAGCACCATATATCAAATCTTCCAAAGCCTTCTTCATATCAACAGATTCACTCTCCCCTTGATGAGCCTCATTCGAGTTATACCACGGCGCGTGCACCACTACGATAAGCCACGGAGTCTTCCTCCGGTCCACCCTATTCAAATCTGCCTGCACCCAACGATACTGATCCGAGCCCGGCTCGAAATCCGTGTAAGACCCCAGCATAACAACATGAACACCAGCTACTTCGAAAGAGTAATACAGATTAGAAGACGAATTACTCTCTTTATACGGCATCACCCATCTCGCATTATACGATGTAAAGCTTTCGCTATGGAGAATCGGAATTTCCTCGATCTCGTGGTTGCCTTGGGTCACCATCCAAGGCCGGTTGCTCGCCAGAGGCTGAACTAAGCGGCCGAATGTGTCCCACAGACGTTGGATGAAATCCGCGTACGACAAATCTCCGGGTAGTACCAAGATATCGTAGTTTGATTTTGAAATATGTTGAAGGGTTGAATTTGTCCATCCTGTTTGTCCAAGATCACCTGCACCAGTCCATGTTAATACAATCAAATCACGCTTGTTTCTTAATCGAATATTTTATACCTATGATGGCGAATTTGATCGGAAATTGTGAGGGGGGAGTCTTGAAGTTAAACTCCGTCGACGAACTCGAGCCGCAACGGTAGTAGTACACGGTGTCCGGAGTAAGTGGGCCGATGATTACGTTGTGTATTTCTCCGGACTGGTACGTCAAGTAGTCATATCTGTCGATGGTCCCGTTTGCTGATCGAGTATTAGCTCCCGGAGATGTGCCGTAGTACACAACAGCTGGGGAGGAATCAGAAGTAATCCATGAGATTCTCATATTATTCTCCCCACTCAAGGATATGTGCACCTGCAAAATGAGACATGAATATATTATATATTCATATTTCTATAGCTAGTAAAGCCAAAATTGTTCAATACATATTAACCCTTGGATGGATATACATACCTGCTGTGGTGATGTTCCATCGTTGTCTTCAAGTGCCTCCAACAAAGGACGGAAAAGAGTCTCCCTCGGTGGCGGACGCTTGTAGCCAGCGGAGTCAAAACCTCCAGAATAGTACACCGCCGCTGCGAATGACAATACGGCAACAAAACCTTTCATAAGCATGTTTAATTTGCCGATTTATTCTTTTGTAGACACTTTAGAATTTAGGGGTTCTTGTTCATTTGATGTCGTGTGTGTGTGTGTGTGTGTGTGTGTGTGTGTGTGTATATATATATATAGATGTATGGCGTTAGTGTGAATTTTTGTGGCGCAGAAGGGACACCAAACGTAGTAGATGCGGGACACGTCCAACATATGGGTTGTGGTTTATGCCATTTAATATCTAAGCAACCATTTATCGTGCACGTATCAGGAATTTTTTTTATTGCTATGGTCAACTCATGATCCAACCCATTATTCGAATCAAATTCTACTCAATTTAATTTGATTGACTAATTGGCTGTCGACCACCGACCAATCGTATAGATATACATTAGCTTATTATATATTTTTTAATTTAAACGATGCTTTTCTAGATGTATTTTTAACTAAAATTATGCATGCTTATATTTCGTAGAAAAAACAAAAGTTTAAATTTGGTTTTAGCTGCGGATGCGACAGGTGAGAGGAACGGCTTGCATGCATTGATGTAAATCCAAATAATTTTATTAATTTATTGTTTTTTTGAGGGAATATCCACATGACTTGGGAATCCCAAGACTCTTTTTCGGCCCGTTGCATTAGTCGTATAGTTTGGTATTTCTTCGGAAACTAAGTTTACAAACTTTGAGGTACTCTTTCTTCACGACATTTCCATTTTATGGAGGATAGGATATTGTTTGGACAAACACCGTAGAAAGAGGATTTTATGTATCAAATGCTATTTAAGTTATGAATATGTCTTTTGTGAGACGCTCTCACGAATCTTTATCTGTGAGACGGGTCAACCCTACTGATATTAACAATAAAAAGTAATAATTTTTCATGGATTACCCAAATAAGAGATCTATCTTACAAATTACGACTCGTTAGACCGTTTCACACAAGTTTTTGCTTAAGTTATTGTCACATTGTTTTAATTGATTTAATTTTATATTTGCATATATGTCTGTTTACAGGTAATATTTAATGTCCACACAGTTCTACGAAATGTAGGCATGGATACGTGAACGTGGGGTTTTGGAAGTTGACTTTTTTGTTTTTTGGTCCCAATTGTAATAAGAGATGTTTAGCTGTTATATTGGTTTGGAGCAAAATACGGAGGAATATTCTGATACCTTATTCCGTTGCAGTACTGATTTTGAAAGGTTGGACTTTTATTTTCAATTTCGGTGCTCAATATTTTTTAAATTAATTATAAGATCAAAGGGGAATTTTTTTTTTGGTTACACGTATTTTTACAAGTTTCCATTAAACTGATAAATGTAAGCATGGATTTGCTTACGTTTCAATTTCTTTGCTTGTTGAATTTTTTTTTTTTTATAGTTCATACCTTTAGTATTCTTCGCTTGAAATAATTGTACGAATACAAGCAACTCAACTCATGAAAAATTTTATGTCTAAATTATTATTTTTCATTGCAAAAATTATCATTTTTAATTATATATGTTATGAACAAATATTGTGTAATTTATGTTGATTTGACTGAAAAATATTATTTTTTATTTCAAAATTATTATTTTTCATTGCAGGTCTGGACCAAGTCGACGCTTCTCATGACAAGTCCTGAAGACTTTTGAACAAGAGACCTACTCATAAATACCTAAAAAGTACGATCACTTGAATAGTTCCATTATACACTGTCATACCTTTTATCAATTTTTTAAAAAATATAAATTTCTGATAAAAGATTTATTTTGATTGTTTAAATACATATTTCAGTGCTTTGAACGGGCGATCGATGTTCGATCGTCTCCCCAAAGTCATTATCCGATAAGATTATTTTATCGATTAAAAATTAGTTTTTAAAATATAATAATTAAGACATATTGTTCACATGGACCTTTCACGCCTTGAAAACTACGTCTTATAAATAAAATATAATAAAAGACACCCATAATTTAATTTGGTGAAACCTAAATTAATTAAAATATTAAAACAATCTTATCTCACCCTCTTTATTTTATTAACTTGTACTTTTACGCCTTCGACTCCCAGTGAAATATCAATATATCCCAATTTCACCTTGTATTTAACAAATTAATTTTATGGTAATTATATATATATATATAAATTGTAGAAAAATATTTATTAATTTCTAAATCGTGACGGGTTAAGTGTATATCATATATTGTGCAAATACATTGATTTCAATAAATGATTATTACAGAATTAGAGGATCATTTTCATATTTGCTCAATTAAATCAAAAATTAAATACACAATTAATATCAGTTGAAATTGAACATTATAATAATAATAGAACATGTACTGTCTTATCTGCTCGTAAGAGCATCCATATTCCTCATCAAAAAAATTGGGGTCAACATGTCACATATTTATTATACCGTTCAAAACATTTTTATGGTCTCCAGTCTGTCACGTCAAAAAGGAAAAAACTTCGTTCATCTATCCACCAATGTGGGTGCTCACAGAAAAAACTGGAAGTTCAAGTTTATTTTACGCTTTTTCGTGGGTGAGCTATCCAAATTCCAGGGACAAACACGATTGTAACGGTACGCTGTTTCACGTTTATGTTGTTTCTTTCAACAGCCAGCAAATAAATGTTAAGAAATTCACGACTCTCTCCAAATTAATAATTATTAAACATAATTTTAATAATTAATATATAAATAACAAAAATATAAAATAAAAATTATAATTAAACAAATTTTTATTTTATATTTTTTTTATCTCCAAATTAATAATTATTAAAAATAAGTTTAATAATTAATATATATATATAACAAAAATAAAAAATAAAAATTTGTTTATATATAACAAAAATAAAAAATAAAAATTTGTTTATATATAACAAAAATATAAAATAAAAATTATAATTAAACAAATTTTTATTTTTTATTTTTGTTATATATATATTAATTATTAAACTTATGTTTAATAATTATTAATTTGGAGATAACAAAAATATAAAATAAAAATTTGTTTATATATAACAAAAATATAAAATAAAAATTTGTTTAAAACAATTATATATATAGACGAAGAGATGTGTATTATTGACAATACATGATCAACTCCTAGATTAATGTCGACAGGAAATGAACATAACGCCTCCTTGAAAATGAAGATAGTTTGGTCATATCTACTAGTCATCTCAATTTTTACAATCCGGGGTTCGTCGGATTCTGATCCTCAACAGGTAATAATATTTATTTTACGTACTTGCATCTGTACATTTTACGTAGCAATATTCCACTAGATATCAAGTATTTGTATTTATTCGTGTTTGAACTTTTGTAGGTACGTATTTCATTGGGAGGAAATGATCAAATATTGGTTTCATGGATCACGTCGGATAGAAATGTTGAATCAACGGTAGAATATGGAAAGACACCTGGAAAATACGAAAATTTGTCGACCGGGGAAAGTTCTTCGTACCAGTACTTAACATACAGTTCAGGAGAAATTCACCAAGTTAAAATTGGGCCGTTGGAGGCAGGTACCGTCTACTACTATAGATGTGGCGGCGCCGGCCCGGAGTTCAGCTTCCGAACACCGCCCTCAGTTTTTCCAGTGGAATTCGCAGTGATTGGTAAGTGTCGTTGTTTACTATGCTTGGGCTAGATCGGGTAGAGACAAGATTATAGGTTAGGTTCATTAGTTTTTCATGACTTAATTAAGATACCAGGGGTGAAGCCACCCTTGGGATAAGGTGAGCTCCAACCTCATCTATGCTTTTTTTATATAAAAAAAATAGATTAGTTTTAAATTTTAAAATTTTCAGCCTTATTTTAAAAAATTAAAATAGAACAACCACAAAAATTACATTTCATTCCTATCTATATGTGTTGATTTATTGTCGTTGATTATGAAATTATGCGACTTTGATGACAAATTCGATTCTAAAATTATGTCGAATATTTAGTTATGATTATTTGAATTGCGATAATATTGATTTATGATGTATATGAATATTCGAGTTTATGTTTTTACCCTAATTATATATTGATGTGAATTTGTGAAAAATAATCAACATTTTTAAATATTTGAGAATTATTGATGTTGTAATTATTATTGGCCTTGTATTGCGATTTTTCTAGTTAGAATAACCGAAAATTACACAATTATGAGATTTGGAAAATAATTTTAAATATTTGGGATGATTGGATTTTTCTAGTTTTCTAACTAGGAAAAAACTATTAATTTATTTTTAAACCAAAAGAGCATTCATCGACAAGTAAATGACAAATATCAATTACAACCTAAAAGTGAACAAAATATCGGTTTTAACTAAAATAACCGAGCGAACTGAATTAATTTGAAAAATCTGTTCAATTTATTTGGAAGTTTGGTTTTAGTTTTTTAAAATATGGGTTTGGTTTCGATTTTTAATATAAAACATCGGTTGATAAAAAAACTAAATTTTTATAATTTTTTTAATATTATTAAATTTCTAATAAATTTTAAAAGGATATAAATATTAAAAATCTAGAAGAAAATTTTATTGGCAAGAGATCAATTTTATAACTTGATTTTTTTTAAAAATAATATAAAAGTTCGGTTAATTCGGTTACATGTAGAAATAATTGAGTTTTTTGGTTTGGTTTGTTCGGCTTAGGTAGTAAAGTTCGGTGATTCGATTTGTCGAAAAAAATTTGGTTAATTCGATTTTTGAAAGTTTTGTTTTAACTGAATGTTCACCCTTATGAGTAGTGTCTTTTAAGTTTTAATCTTGGCTCAGTCCCTGATCTTGTTCCATCTCAAAGTTTTCTAATAATATTTCTAATACAGGAGACTTAGGACAAACAGAGTGGACTAAATCAACCTTACAACATGTTGGCGCCATGCCTTATGATGTATTTCTTCTCCCCGGTGATTTGTCATATGCTGACACCGAGCAGCCACTTTGGGACTCGTTCGGGAGCCTAGTAGAGCCCTTGGCGAGTTCGAGGCCGTGGATGGTGACCCAAGGAAACCACGAGATCGAAACCATACCCGTGCTCCACCCACAAAGCTTCACAGCCTACAACGCCCGATGGTTAATGCCTTACGAAGAAAGCCAGTCCACGTCAAACTTATATTATTCATTTGACGTGTCTGGGGCACATGTGATCATGCTCGGATCCTACACGGATTTCGATGTGGGCTCGAATCAGTACATGTGGCTGCAAGCGGATCTCGCGGCTGTTGATAGGATGAAAACGCCTTGGATCTTCGTGTTGTTACATGCTCCGTGGTACAATTCAAATCTCGCTCATCAAGGTGAGGGAGAGAGCATGAGGAAAGCAATGGAGGAGATGTTGTTCAAGGAACGAGTCGATTTGGTCTTGGCGGGACATGTTCATGCATATGAAAGATTTGTAAGTTATTCAATATTTATGACATACTGAAAACTCATCATGCACACTTAAGTGAGAATCGATGATATGACACTCACCTTACATTCAATAGGTGAGTGTCATGTCCACTCATCATGACACTCACTATGCATATTTATGTGAGCATCGATAATGTGATATTCACTTATTGTATATACAATTTGATATATTTCATCACATGCTTAATAAACGAGTGACATCTCATAGTAGACACAGAAGTGAGCACATTGGTGAACGTCATAGCAAAATTATATATATGTATGTGTGTGTGTTTTTTTTTTTTTTGCATCCGAAATGTTGAATATTATTATGAGTTTCTATAGGCCGTAATTAATTTTTTTGGTCCATCTCATATATATCAAGCACAAAGAATATATTTATGCTCTATAAACACATTATTCATTAATATATATATAAAAACACAAACACGTACACAAAATATAATATTTAATGTTTTCTTAAAAATATTGCCCATCTTCAGGTTAGGGTTTATGACAAGAATGCCAACGAGTGTGGTCCTTTCTACGTTACCATAGGTGATGGAGGAAACAGAGAAGGTCTTGCTACAAAGTAAGTACAGCTTCAATTTCACATTTAAAAGTTTTTGGAAATGGCTGTTATAAATGAGCCACTTGGGTGTATTATGGGAAAAATACTAGAATTACAAGATTTTTCACAGGGCAAAAACTTTAATGTTAAATGTTTATCGATGAAGGTTCGAGAACCCTAGTCCTTCTATCTCTTTGTACCGAGAGGCGAGCTTCGGACATGGCCGGTTAAGGGTGTCCAATAGCACCCACGCGCACTGGACTTGGCGCCGGAACAACGACACCGACTCCACTGTTGCGGATGAGATATGGTTAAGAAGCTTAAGTTCCTCCAATTCGTGCAACGGATCTGGCTAAATTGTGGAAATGGATATTGAATATTTGCATCATATGTTGATATATATATATATACTAGTTACTATGCACACGCGATGCGTGTGTGTACAATCTTTTTTATTATTATCGATGGCCTAAAGTGAAATTTGACAATTTATGGATGGACTAAATTGATATTTGAATTGTTGAAATAAAAATAAAAGTGTGTGTTGAAATTAAAACAAAAAAAAAGTGTAATATTAATATCATATATGAGTAAAATTGGAAAAAAAATTAACGTCCTCTCTAGTCCGTTATTATTATCATGTCTTCACACTTAATATAATAGTGTGTGTATATATATATATATTCGATTCTTACATGAATTAAAACAATAATTAATCGTTATTATAGTTTAATAACATGAGAATTTAATAATATAAAGTAACTTTTGATATTATTTCATAACTCCACCAGTTGCATCTAAAACTTACAAGTAAAGAATTGAGTGATCAGTGATTAATATATTAGTTACATTCCACTTAAAAATCAATCGTCGTTGCCCATTTCACGAAGTACATGCATTGTACGGTGCATGGAGTAAATATGTGTTTGCATGTTACATACGCATAGAATAAAAATATTATTTATATTTAAAATATATTTTTGTAAATTTTAATTTAATTATAACTTTTGCTTCTAGGTTAGGATAAGGTGATAGTCGAAATCTGAAAAAAAATTAGTGTATAATTCTATATATATATATATATTGTTGAAAAATTATTTAAAAATGTGTTAAATATTTGTGTTGAAAATGTGAATGTTGAATGTTGAAAATTAGGTAAAATTAGGTGTTGAATATTGAAAATTAGTGTGTGATGATGTAGGTAATGATGTATTTTATTTTTGGATTATTTGTAAAAATTTTCTATAAATAGATCTCTCATTTGTGAAGAAAATCACAATTGAGTTGAGAGAAAAATATTATAAAGTGTGTAGTGTGATAATTTTGAGAGTTTGAGATTTTTACTTTTTTACCGTAAATTTTTACTTTTTCACAACACGTTATCAGCACGAAGCTCTAAAAGTCCTCCATATTTTTCCAAGCTCCGAACAGAAGAAAAAGGTAACAAAAGTAATAATATTTATTTTACTGTTATTTATTTATTGTTTATATATGTAATATATAATATAATGTTATTGTTAGAAATAATAAAAATAATTTTTTCAAAAACTTGTTATAAATCCTGGGAGGATGTTAAGACGACATCCCACACTCCCGGTAAGGGATACGACAAGTATAAAAGCCTATAAGGTTTTTNGGTTTTTAACGAGGCAGTATAAAAACACGTAATGTATACAATCATTATGATCATCATCACAAGGGGGAGTGTTGAAAAATTATTTAAAAATGTGTTAAATATTTGTGTTGAAAATGTGAATGTTGAATGTTGAAAATTAGGTAAAATTAGGTGTTGAATATTGAAAATTAGTGTGTGATGATGTAGGTAATGATGTATTTTATTTTTGGATTATTTGTAAAAATTTTCTATAAATAGATCTCTCATTTGTGAAGAAAATCACAATTGAGTTGAGAGAAAAATATTATAAAGTGTGTAGTGTGATAATTTTGAGAGTTTGAGATTTTTACTTTTTTACCGTAAATTTTTACTTTTTCACAACATATATATATATATATATATTCAAGCGCATTCTTATATTATATATATATATATTGTATAGTCTCTTATTTTCATTTTTTAAGGTGCGGTACATATTTTATAAGAGGCAACCAATCGATCGACGACGTGTGCAACAGGCGAAATCTACACGTTGTGGAGGGCGACACATTCTCCGATAGAATCGACGCCTTCTAGTCCACGGTCCCCTGATCAGCCGCCTCCCCCACAAAACCCCCAGCCACCCTACCCCACCGCAGCATTTTCCGCTTCCCTTCCAGTATACACCACCACCACCACCACCACTGTTTCTTCACCAAATCCCTCTAACCCACAATCCACCTCTTCCCAAACAAGGCCAACGTTTCACACCAGACCATGGCAGCAACCCACCTCGCCGTTTGTCCATTTCTCTCTGCCGCCGCCTCCCTTGCTTTCTTCTTCGTCTGCGTCGACCTCTTCTATTACTGCGCCGCACCAATCTTTTTCCTCGCTTACACCCCCTTTTTTCGCCCAACAATCCCAGGTATATCACCCCCTCCTTTTTTTCTCTCATACGCAGTCTAGCCACAACTCACGGCCTATATCTCTATTCGCATTACTTCCTTCTAATGTATTGGTTGTCAGTAACTGACCATGTTGTTCTAACACTTTCAAATGCCGTTAAATTTATTCAGAAAACAATTTGGGCAATCATAGGTTTTTGCGGTTGGATTAAAAGGAATAAAGTAGTAAACAATGATCCATTTTGACATAACATTGGATTTGGCGCGAAGCGTTGGACACCCCATGTATGCTGTGGATTCAAAATAATTACTTTTAATTGAATTGATATGGCTCTGGAATCTGTGGCTGTGAATTTTGTTTTCTTGGTTGTGATCACGTGCTGCAAGAATTTACTCTTTCTGCTTCTTGTGTTTTTGCATGTATGGAGTTTTGGTTTTTTGGTTTTACGTCAATCTCTGGGGTTTAGGTGAGGCAGCCAATGCAGGAGATGCAAGGAATAGGAATGACCGGAGCACTAGGCACAACATCATCAGTGAGGCCGTTCGCTGGGGTTCCTCCCCAGCAGTTTAGACCTTCACATTCGCCTCAAAGGGCACAGATTATACCAAGTAGCCAATCTCCAGCATCACAGGTTGGTTAATTGATAAAATTGTAAAATATTCCATTAAATGCCGAGATTTTCAATTTGATTTTTATAACTTTGGGCGGTGCAATTTTGTCATCAAGTATTTATCCATCATTGAGTTCTGTTGAGGTATCTAATCGCTGAGAAGATCTTTAGAAATCTGTTTCTGTCCATGATTGATGCTTGGAGGAAACTTTTACCTGCTTTCTTTCCTAAACATGTCTTATGTGTAAGTTCTGAAGATATTTAGCGTTTGATGAATTTATTCACACTTGAATACTTGAAAAGCCGTGACAGTATTTCTTAAGTTCCATGACACTTCTCAGTAGAAATATGACGATTTTTTGTGTTCTACCTTTTGCTTTATTAACTATTGCTAGTTATTGATAGGTGGGTGAAATTTTTATTGCGTTGATTGATTGTATTTATCCAAGAGTCGATGTCTTTGAGAGTTAGGCTGTGATTGCATGATGCTTAAAGGTTATCCATATCTATGAAATGACGTGCTTGTTGATTGAGAATTGAGTTAATTTTACCGTAACATTGAGTCGTATTCCGATCCAGAATTTTCAAGGGCATGGTATGCTGAGAGCTTCTTCTTTGGGATCTTCTGCATCACCGTCACCTAGCAGTGTTCAAGGTACACAGATCCAAAATCAGCCATGGTTGTCATCTGGAACCCAAGGAAAACCTCCTCTACCACCCCCCTCCATTCAGCCTCAAGCAGTCCCTCAATCAATTCAGCAAAGACCTCACGTAACTCAGCAACATCATAACATACCTACCACCTCTCATAAACAAACGATTAATTCTGGCCAACAGGTGGCACAACCCTCAGCCCCAGGTCAGCAACAAGAGCATAATGGCTAACAACTTCTATGTTCAAGGATTCAACCACCCTCATCTCATCAACAGCTCACCAAGAGTCCAGGATTGGGAGGCCAAAGACTGCCTCTAGGCATGGCACAGTCTGGTGCACTCCAGACTGCAGTGCTCCTTAAAACAGCCACTTTGGAGACTGAAGAAATTCCTAACAGGTTTGTAAGCAAGCGGAGTATTCAGGAGCTCGTAAACCAGGTGTGTCCACTCTCTTTTCTATGTTTGACTTTGTTTGATTTTCGACTTGACTTACGTGAAGTTTTGTGTCCATTGGCTCTTTCTATGCAAGAATTGGAACCAAATTCGATGAAGATTTTACTGTCTTCTGGCTGAATTTGATAATATTTTTTGTTTTGGATGCTAATTTGTTTGTGGTTTTTGCCACTCTTATTCTTTTACGCTGGTGGAAGAGCGTTATTTTTTTTAAATCCGGTTTGGTGGTTTCCAGCTTGTGATAGCCACCTACCCCTGTGGACTTGTATGCGTAACAGAATCTGTTTGAAATTAAAAACCTAGTTAAGTTTTAGCCAAAACACATCTTTTCAACAAATCGAATAATGAACTAAACAAAACATGAAAGATTGGGACTTTTTCAGACTGCCAGTGGTGGATTAGTTTCTTTTTTTTTGTTCGTGTAGCATCCTCTCGCATTATTCTTCTTTTATGGAAGCTTTTGTAATAAAATTAGTTTATTATGTTCTTGTACATTGTATTAAATTTGAAGTGTTTGTTTGATTAAAATTTGACTCATGTGTCACCTGCACTTTTACAGATTGATTCGCAGAAAAGTTGGATCACAAAGTTGAAGACATTTTGGCGGATCTTGCAGAGGATTTTGTCGAATCAGTAAGTGAGATATTTCAAAATTTTAAATCTTATCTTGGACACGCATTAAGGGCATTCTGTTTATTTTTAAATTTTATTTTTCTGGTGTATTATGGACTTTTTCATATGTTTAGTTTGAAATTTAAAATATGAAAATAATCTCACATTTCAAATGTAGTGCTTCAGTTTCTTGAAAACTTAAACTATCCTATTCTGATAGATAACTGTTCTATTTTCTGAATGACTTTCTTGCATGCTCTACATGTTTTGTGTACCTTCCATATGTTTGTTATTGTTTGCTTTTCTTCATTATTCTCCCACACATTGGTATGCTCTTTAACTTTCCCATCAATTTTGCTGTACCAGATTACAATATTTGGTTGTTCTTTGGCCAAACATCGAAAATCCCCCACGCTAGAGGCGAAGGACATACTACTATATCTTGGTTAGTTTCTGTGTTACTTCTGTATTCAATTTTAATGAAAATATGTATTATAAAACTTGTGCCCAATTTTTTTTCCAGAAAGTAACTGGAATATGACTATTCCTGGATATGGTGGAGATGAGATCAGGGCTTACCAGAAACGGGTAAATTTTTCGTTGCTTATTATTTAGCAAGAGTGGCATTTATAAAATTGAAATCTTTGAAGGCTCTTCTATTTCTACATATTAGTGTGTCCCACATCCAAATATGTTACTTCTTCTGATCCGTTTCATATGGTTTTTCAGTTTATCAGTGATGTTCACAGGGAGCGGCTTGCAACAGAGTATTTATTTCTTATTTGTTTTCCCCTTCTTTCTCTGAAGTTAACATTTTCACTATGCAATGAATGCCAGCATATGTTACATGGATATGAGTACGGGTATTGTATCGAATTGATATGAACACGGCGATGTGACAAATTTTGAAAATACAAGACATGATACAGTTGTGATACAATAAATATATATATATATATTACCCCGCCGTGTACATGACTTATCTTAGTCGTGTCCAAGACGTATGCTACTTGTCTAAACTACAAAAAGTCACAACACAGATTTGCCGTATCCGACACATATATCTGCTTGTCATACGAGGAAAAAAATTATTAGGAGTATCCGTGCTACATAGGGGCCAGCTTGTTTTGATTGATTGAGGATAATTGGATACTTGTGTATTTTCTTGTCACTTGTAAATCATGTGGATTATAAGTTCAATGCTATTTGTGCCTTTACATGAAGTTCTTCGATATTCTTCCTTCTCTGGGCAGATAAAAAAGTCAATCGTGGCCCCAGCTGCGCAAAGTGGTGGGAAAAGTCATATGGCAAAGGCACCTTCCAAAATCATTGATTCTCCTCCTAAACCCAAAATGCGAGAAACTGCATGAGCGTCGGTCACATGACGCTGGAAATGTTACTTTGCTGGTATTTGATAATTGATACTCTTTTTTGCATTCTAAGTATATCCCTAGAATGATTGTGTTGAAAATAACGAAATAGGATGCAACATCTTTTATGTATTACTTCCAAAAATCTGGTTTACTAGTTTCTTTGCTTTTGCTATATATTAGATGAGTGAAGTGTTGAAAATGGAAATTCATTTATTCAACCGGTTGCCTTCTCAATATCATTACATCTTCTTTTGTAGAAGTTGGCCACGAACTCGTCTATGGACAAGTTCTTGGCACCATAAGTAAGAGTGGATCGTGTTGTCACTGGGACAATTACAGAGTGCTTACATTTTAACGTTCACATTATTTTGCAGCTTATCGATTTTTCTTCTTTGATGCAGGTCAAATATCGGAAGTAATTGAGGGCATGAGCTTTGAGCGACTTCTTCTCATTCACGACGTCTAACAAACAGCAGTGGCGGACTTGGGGATAGGCAGGGTTGCCCCTTCTTCCTCTTAAGTTTAAAGTAATATTGAGATGTGAATAGGATTTAGTATCACTTTTTTTTTTTCCAAATTTTAGATCCCACCCCCTCCTTATTTTTTAATGGAATCTGCAGCCTTACCCTTAGGTTCGTACTGGATGAACCCTCAAGTTGAATGAAATAGCTTGTAAACCATGCAGTAAACCACACTAGGTAAGTTTTGTGTGACTGATTCGTCCAAAAAAATATTGATATGGAATATCAATTGGTCATAAATATACATATTCCAAGAACTTAAATACTTAATCATCGTCCTGTGACAGGCTCACTGATAGACTATTGGAACTTTCTGCACTTTATTGGCAAATACCAAGTTGATATTTGGTGAAATGTAAGGGATGTTACATCAGTTTGAAAATTAAAGAACTTGTTTAACCACCAAAGTTGATTGAATGAATATACAGTACATTAGCTTCCAGTCTGCTACTAAATCAATTATACAGTAAAAGTACAATCCATCAATGTCTCATTTTCTTGGCTTTCATTAATGTCTTCATCCACTACTAATTGTGCTGGTCGACTAAATATCAATATATTTGACCTATTTGGTAGTTAATCATCACCCTAAGACAACAGCTTTGACGGTTAATCATCAACCTAAGTCACCAGCTTTGACGGCTGATTCTTGTCAATTCATATATAAAATGACGCAAAGTAACCATCCATAAATGACACAAAAAATTGGTCAAATTTAAAATGCAATTTTTTATTACTTAACCTGTGTTTTTAAGAGTTACATACGTACACACCATCCAGATGGAAGGGCTTAGAAATCTTTTTTTTTTTTTACAAATAATTTCATGGTTGAGAATTTAAAATTCCTAAGCAAATTTTAGAAAAAAATCTTAATTGTAGACATTTCATTTGCAATATATTAATTTGAAAATTACCAAAATAAATTATATTAAAGATTCAAAATTTGACAAAGCAATTTTATTGGTGGAATAAGTCAAGGATTAGGACCAAATAGCTCAATAAAAGTCAATTTTCAAGATTTTTGTCGCATTAGTTCCATTTAAGAAAGCAGTTAAACCAACTCTTTTGAATCTTCTAGCCATCTTAAAGCAATCAAATTAGATATGCTCTATTTACCGAATTGTGTTAAAATTGAGATTTGGACTTAAATCAACTTTAAAAGTTAGCTCAATCGTGGAAGATTATCCATATTCATATATATAATTCTCAAATATTTAATCTGACCAATCGCCAAGAAATTAACACGTGGAGCGTGAAGTTTACAAGACCTTAGCGAGTGGCTCATAGGACACTTCAACACATAACATTGGTCAGATTGTGACTTGAATACAACTCAACCTCGAAAACTAGCTCAAAAAGATGAGGATTGCTTAAATAGATATAATTTTCAAAGATTTAATTCAATCAATATGAGATATCTAAATATAATGAATCATAATATATTATAAAAACAAATTGCGTAAGCCATATGCACAAGTGATCTCTCTTTTTTTTTTTTTTGGAATGAGAATTAACTGATAAATTATTCATCTTCTGAAGCATAAAATGAAGTTATCATGAATCTCAAACTACTAAAAAAAATTATTTTTTGGTTTTATGTATTCGGTATTAGTTTAATCGAAATATAGAAGCGGGATATCTTCAAACAGTACATGTTTTTACCTACTTTTTCATAATTGATAATAATTTAATCACTCGAGAAGCTACATTGACTTAAATTCCGTGAGATTTATGCACTTTTGGATTTCTTCAGAAAAAGAAATGGAATCAATTTTTTGACATTTATTTCTTCAAAATCTGTTGAGATCAGTTACCTACCACACTTGAAAAGAAGCAGTTGAACGTAAACCAAAGCCATTTCTTCTTCCCCTCCATCACCCAAAGTCAAAACTAATTCACTGAACTGCTCCAACAACCTCCATATATAAATAGATACACACAAGCCTCGAACAAATCGAAGCTGTGTATTGTAATTTGTAAGTACTACTCATGAAGTACTCGACGGCAATAGCGGAAACAATTTCGTGGTACGCTTCGCTGCTGCTAGCGTTAATGCTTGTGTTGAGTTGCTGCGAGCCGAGTGAGGGCGGAGAATTCCAGCGGAACGCCGACCCAGTGTCGTCTGAGAGGCCGTGCGATGAGATCTACATCGTGAGAGAAGGAGAGACGCTGCATAGCATCAGCGAGAAGTGCGACGACCCATACATTGTTGAGGAGAATCCCCACATCCATGACCCGGATGATGTATTTCCGGGTCTGGTTATCAAGATTACCCCATCAAAATTTAGATAGAGGTAGGCCAGGTTTCTTATTCTCTTTTGCATGGGTATCGGTTTTTGAAAGAATTTGGGACAAGTCGCGCGACGCGATCGACACACGAAAGTTTTATATTCTCCTTTAATTTCCTATGGATGTACTGAATATTAATTTGTGTTATATCATCAAAATGATATATATTTCAATTGTCGATAATATTTCAGATAAATGTTAATTGCAATTTTAATCATGTAATTGTTGGTTCGTTTTGGGTTTTAGTCTTGAAATTTGTCCAACTTTGGTTTATACATAAGTAACTTGAGTTTTTTTTTAGTCTTTTTTGTTCAAAACCAACAAATTCATCAAATATTACATATTTGACATCGATAATATTTTACGTGACTCATGTGACAAGAACAAAACTTATATTATAAAAATTAAAATATACATAAACAAAAATAAATGGAATTGACACTTTTTTCTTTCAATTTTGAAATATTGAGAGTCGTTTTGATCTATTTTTTATTTTTATCGGATTAATTTTAATTTGAATGATATGAGTTTAATTATCATCATATATGCCACTTAAAAAACAATAAATACCAAAAAAATCATATTCGATGGATTAAGTACTTTCGAGCATAAAAAAAAAACCAAAGCTAAAAAAAATAAGTACTTTCGAGCATTAAAAAAACTAAAGCTAAAAAAAATTCAAATAACTGTATGAACATTAAACTTTGACAAGTTAAAAGATTAAAACCCAAAATAAACCGACTTACAGAACTAAAATTGTAATATTCTCATCTCCAACTTATAAGATATTTCAAATTTTATCTTAATAAAAATGATATTCTTGTTATCTTTTTTAATCAAATATACGTTTTTTTTAAAACTTGTCCTTTCATCATGCAACAAATATATTTTGGGAACTCATGGAGAAAACCCTACTACGTCACATTTCCCTGGTGTATCAAAGCATTCTGAACGTGATAAAATGAAATGAGAAGATACTCTAGGCTTCCGCCGGCAACCGAAAACTCCGCGGCAATGTTCATGCTCCTTCACAGTTGTTATGCATCAGTTAGTCGTCAATCCTAATCGAGAATCAAGCTTACCTATATGACATGATGATACAGCAACGTATTTGGATTCTGGTCTGAGAATTTCCCTCGTGTGTTGGTGTGTGTTGGTTGTTGGTTTTGAGTCTATCGATGCATGCGTGAGAACATGCAGCGGATGTGTGTATCATGATAAATGCATGAGATTTTATGCGGTCCCATTTTTCTGGGATTCGTCGCATCCGACGCTGAAGGATGGATCACCTTGAAACATAATCAAGTAACAATTTTTCATTTTTACACTTTGAGAGATACGAACGTCAAATAAATTAAATACAGAAAGACGAATGCAAAATAGATTTGCGACTCGGCCACAGCTGATTATCATCTAATTACACTGCAATGTTTCCAAAGCCTGTGTCACATGCTTGGAAGTATATAACACCACCACACTTGATTCCTCGTAAAGTACGCATGGGCTACCATGTTAAGTTTCATATCGTTTATATGCTCGCCAAATATTCCAGAACATGTAAGTTTTCATCGAGTATCGCAAATATCGCAAGGCACATGACGAATATCAAATATGACATATCGCCTATACGAGGAATGTTGTTGTTTCAACATCACACAATCAACATGATAAAAAAAATTGCTTCAAAAATAATTAACACCAAGATTTCAAAGAGGAGTGAACCTCCAATGATCTACAAAATTAAGCATCCTTGAAATTATTTCAGGCTATGTACAAGTAAGGTACGAGTTACTAAATTGCCACACATACAGAAAATGTTGAATTATACCACTCTATTTCTTAAAATATACACACAACAGTACAAGTTTTAAGACAAAAAACACACTTAGGAAACAGCAAGCTTCCTAGACTCTATTCTGAGTCAATCGCACAAATCCACACGGCATGGCCTATAATGGCAGGCGAGCGCACCTCAAGAATCCATTTGAATTCTCAAAATGCATTGGCCTCGAATTCAAAAGTACCCTTCAAAATTGGAACGATAACTCTCTATACCGACTCTAGTCCCCGTATTTTTCAACCCTTATCTTGATCATCTTCAATGTTTACCAAACCAACTTCCGTGGAAAAAATATCAAGGTATACAGAAATATCATGGTTTTCTCTTCAATAGATATCATTGCGTGCGTGAATTATTGCCACGGCGATGCTTTAATTTCATCAATTCCTTCCTCTTTATCCTCGCCTCACCTGCTGCTGTGGCTTTCTTTAATTTTCTTGAAGGGGACATCAATGGTTGCTCTCGATTCTTCTCCAAGAAACCATGCCTAAAATAATCCACCCTCACGTTTCGGTTTGATGACAACTGGTGGTTATCTTCTTGGATATGAGCAACAGAAGATGAACAAGTGCCACACTGGTGAATATGTGAAGCCTCGATATTTTTTTGTTTAACCTTGGGATGAGATTCAGGGGTACCAACTTGAGTAAGAAAAGGAAGCAACCAAGGTACAGGTAACAAGAATAAGGGTGTTCCTGGTTTATTGTTAATCCCTCCTGTGCCATTTTGTCCTTGATCTGAACAGGGTTTCTCCCAAGTAGGCATCGTGCCATCAGGATTAGATATGAATTGCGAACTGAAAGAATTAGAAGATGGGACGACAGGGGGCCAGAAGAAGGGAACAAAAGAGGGGTGGTTATACAAGATTAATGGAGGGGTGGTGACAGAAGCTGCAGTAGATATCTCTGCACGAGATGAATTAGATTGATCTTCTCGCCTTTCTCCTGCTTCGGCCATCTTTCTTTTAACCATCTGCAAAAGCATAAGCATGGTGATGTACAATAACAAATTTCAAGAATCGAGAAGGCAATGCATTCATTGTCCCACGATTTACCTCTGCTTTCAGAAATTCGTTTTTGCCTTTCAAATAATTATATTTCTTCATTACCAGCTCTTTTTCCTGCTCACAAGAATTATCATTGGCGACAAACTGTATTCAAGTATACTCTTCAATGCGAACAATGATGAAAATATAGTCATGTATGTTCAATAGGACTTGATAAAGATTAAGAAAAGAAATGGGTGCACCTTCTTCAAATATAGATTCTCTTCCAACAGATTAGCTGTTTTCCCCCTTAACTCCAGGTACATGGTCTGGAAGCAAAATAAAATTATAGTGTTTAATAGCTAAAAAATTTAATGGTCAAACCATAGAAAAGAGGCGTAATATTATAAGGCAAAAGCAAAGGTATGGTTAGGGATGTAAATGAACCAAACCGTTTGCAAGCTATTCGGAGCTCGGTTCGATAAAAAGCTCGTTTGAGTCTGTTTGTTAATCATATCAAACCAAGCTCAAGCTCGATTTCGAGCTCGAAAAATTCATCAAACCAAGCTCAAGCTCAAGGATATATGGCTCGTGAGCTCACAAACATGTTCGCGAGCTCGGCTTGTTTAGATGGCTCGTAAGCTCAAACTCAAGCTCGAGCTCGACTCGTTTAGGTGGCTCGTAAGCTCGAACTTGGCTCATTTGTTGAGTTGACAAATAAAAATATTAGTACTAATGTCAATTAAAGGAATTGAAGTATTAAATGAGTAAAATTATTGCAATGTTATTTATATGGTGATATCAGTGTATGAAGAATATTTGTTATCTGGATGCTATATATATTATTTTGGGATGTTCAATAATATACTGAGTTTATGTTTTTTTTAGTCGTTATTTTTGCCGTCTTGGTTATTTATGAATAAATTTACATTTTTATGTCTGATTTAAAATTAATCATAGATATATTTAATTTTTAACAAGCTCGAATCAAGCTCAAACTCGAGCTCAATTCTATGTTTTACGAGCTCAAACACGAGCCGAGCTCAAGCCAGACTTGTTAAACATGGTAAACGAGCTATTAATGAATCAAGCTCGAGCTCGGCTTGATTAACATAATAAACGAGTTTTAACAAACCGAGCTCGAGCTTAGTAATTTCAAGACAAACCGAGCTCGAGCCTGATAATAGAATTTCGAAGCGAGCTCGAACTCCTCAAACAATCTTAAACGAGCCAAGCTCAAACCTGATGATGTTTGGTTTGGTTTGGATCGTTTACACCCCTAGGTATAGCATCATAAATGGCCATTTCCTGCCTTTTGAATGAACATGATGCAAACTTAAAAAATATCAACCCACCTCATAACGATTTATTGACACAAATGTGTCCACAACAAGTCATAAAAGGGTAAAAATGATGAACGAGCAAGGTTAGTAACATTCCCGTTTTCTAAAAAAACAAAGATCTGCAGCGTCAACAAATCAATGTCATTGCCCGAAAGGCCAACTGTTTTCTATGGTTCACGTTTTCTAATATCTAGGATCCATGATCCATGCTGGCAATATTATCACAATTCCAGACCAGAATAAGTACTTGACAGGCAAATTTGGAGATCATTTGGAAACCAAGAAGTTAAACAATTGAGTAACGGGTCTCAAGTGTATAAAAGCTCACCCTTTTTCACCTACTTAGTCAATGTTGGACGTTACCTCAAATATGAACCGATCAAGCTGAAGAAAACAAAAAAATCCAAAACTCTCCAAATTAATTCGGCAAACATTCTTCCCTATGGAAAGAGTAAGAATGTAGATGGGAGACCAATTCTATCCTTCAAGATAAAACTCATTATTGAAATCTTGCTAGTGTAAATAAATCCTGGATGGTGTCGACCAATTCCCATTCAAGTCTTGTTTGGATTAGAATTCCAGGATTATGCATATGATATTTCAAGGAGCATATCTTGCTTCGTCTTGGGAGCTAGCTAGATCGTGCGATAAAAACAGATTCAAAATCTGCTGGACCCTCTAGAGAAAAATAGGTCAGGCTTTGTCTTAAACTAGACCTTATAAAGCCGCTTGTCTCACATGCATGGGTTAATTGTCATTTGCAAGTGGTTGAGAGGCAATGAAATTGTTTGTTTTGAATGCGGAGAATACGGGCATCAAGCATAGATCTGTCCCAATAAAGAAGCTAGTTCATTTTCAAAATTAACAGCGTTGGCTCAAGCGACGTAGATCTGTCCCAAGAAAGAACCTAGTTCGTTTTCAAAATTCACAGCATTGGCTCGAGTACTTACTACTTACACAATGCATCTCTCTTACACAAAATAATGTTCCAATCCCCTATTTCGTGTATTTAAGGTGACTTTTGATATTGAGAAAACATGTGTCAATCTGAAGTTGGACGGGAAATTTGAAGTTGATTCCTTTATGCCTCAGTTGCTGTTTTCTACACCTCTTTCCTTCACAAAAGCCCATCTGAAGGCTCAAATTAGAAGTACATTCACCTGTCTATATCTCCAAATGCATGAACCTCCTTTTCCTTTTTACAATGACATTCAAATTGAATTTATGATGCTTATCGTAGCAACAAACATAAAATGTAAAAGCAGTTCTTTATCGAACCAGAAGCCAGGTAGAGAGGTGAAGGAAAATATGATAATGCGTATTTAACATTTTTACGAATCTCAATGTACATTATTAAAAGTGGGATCTTTCAAACAGATATGAAACTTACTTTTCTGCGTCTAATTGTTCGTCTAGCAGACTCTCTATTTGCTAGAATACGGCTAAGCCTTCGTGCTTCCTTCTCAGCCTAAATAGTAGATAATAAATTGACAAAAAAAACATCACCACCAGGTCATTGAAGAAGTGATCCAAGTTTACGTACCTCTGTCAAATTTTGCTTTAGAGTTCTGAAAATTTTTGACCGACCACTTGTACTACATGTTTGACCGACTGCAGCCTCAGCATTTTTTGTATTGTTCATGGAAGCAGCAACTGTGGCAGCTTCATCACCAGAAAACTGTTCGTCGTCCATTCCTTGGTCCTGATACACGGACAAGGTTATTGGTATAAACCGCATTGTAGGCTGAATGCTGGACACAATTTTTCATCTTTACAGATATATGTTAGAATTCAGAAATACATAGGTCTAAGACTATACTATTGAGTAAATGTGTTGTGACAATTTGGGGAATTTAAGATTCCAATCTGCGCAAAAGTTGGAATCCATAGCTCCAGTCATATTCCATTTCTGGTATCACATGCATAAAATTTTATCACATCAGCTTTTCCCAGAAAGTAAGGTTCTTACTTTATAATACCAGAAAAATATTGTCCTCAAGCTCATTAGAAGGAAAAAAGAACCGTGTTAAATATGGCAAGAGGATAACTTGTCGTTACAACTCCAACCCCACCAAAAAAAGGAGGGACTGGAAAGAATATGAAGAAAATAAACTGAAAAACAATCTAAATTAATCTTATCTTGCTAACAAAATATTCGACCCATTCCATCTAGGTCAAAGCGAAATGCCACTTACCTTCAGTATGGGCAAAAAAAAAATACCACAAACATGATATTTTACTCACAATTCATCGATTTAAAAGTGCACCACATACAATTTCCAAACCTAACCCTGTTGTCAAGATCCTTTCTTGGATTGTATAAATCTGTACAATCCACAACAAAACCCAACCCAGCACTCCGAAGAAAGAAAAGTATCTTTGAGCAAGAATGAAAATTCCAATTATGATCGACGACAAAAGAAAGGTAGAAATTCAAAGCAGAACTGAATGCTGATCTATAAACAGAAGAACCCTCTTGAAAACCAGAAGTACTTCCCCGACCAAGAACGAAATACCAGGCAAACTAACACGAAATCGGATATACTTAAGAAACCTGAGATTCGGCCAAGATTTGATGACTGGGCCACCGTTCCCCCTCGCGGCGGAAGGAGGAGTAGCGGGACAGCCCTGCCAGAGCCTCGGCCGCTTCCAGCTCAAACGTCAACATCCGGTCGTCCTCCAGCTCCCCACACGCCTCTTTCCCCTTTTCCACAAATTCCATTACCCAAAGGAAAATCTCCTTGCCTCGCTCGTTTCCCAGAATCTAAACCACAGAACACAAAGCAGCTGACACTAAGTCTTTGATATGGCCTTGCAAGGAACAAAAAGTAAAAGAATAGGAAACAAGGGACCCACAGACCGGTGGTTTATGGACACGTGTTACGCCAATTCACAAGTCTCCGATTCCAGCGTTTGGATCCGCCACGTGTCTGCGTAACCCAAATAAGGATGTGACGTGCAAGCGAGTGAGATTGGACGAGAGTTGCAGATAAATTTGGCAGCATCCCAGAGCAGAGCCTTTGTAGTAATCATTATTATTTTATTTTTAAGATAGTATTAATATTTTATTAAATTGTTATTTTATCTAATTAATTAATTTAATATAATTAGTATATTTAAATTTAAAATATTAATACATTTTTACCTAGATTTGGTATACTTGTTATTAATAAAAAAAATTAGAAAAAAAATTTATACAACTGTTTAACCATCACAAAATTATAAATAACAAACTTCGTAAATAAAAAATCTAATTAATCCATTAATATATCATGAATAATATTGTTTTTACAACATAAAATCCCAAAACATAATAAAACTTTTGGAACAATTTTACAACTTTAATTGAAAACTTAAATAAATAATATAATTAAAATAAACTATATAGTTCATCTCTCCTCAAAATTAATGTTGTTCCTCGTCATCATCTGGTTCTTCAAATTTATCTATGGAAGAAGAGTGAGGTGTGACTGTTTGAAAAAACATTTAATAAATGGAAGTCATTTGAACATATACATGACAAATATATATGAAATAACAGAATGTAACTTATCATATTTCATGTAACATATAATCTAGGAATAAACATGAACACCGGAATTCATATATTGTAAGGATCTCGTAACGTATTATTGTAATCATATTTTGATTCTCAATAATTCATGAAGTTGTCATATTATTAAGTGTATGAAGTATATAACTGACAATTAAAGTGAGAAAATATGTGATGATAATGAAAGATTGTATTAGTAATTGATTTGTGTTTGAAAAGTATTTTGAACCGCAATAGAGAAGTGACACATGTTACGGTTTTTAGTATAGTTATCTAAGTATTACTTCATATGAAATGAAACCAATTTTATTAGAAAGCTAATACATAGTACTAAAATTTTTATGTTTTGAGTTTTGTCTAAATCTATTTGAAAATAGGGGCAAAACCATCCATAATGTGTCGTGTGCATTTAAGTTCCTGGACCTACACATTTTAGAAGAATGAGAATAACTCTCACGTCCGATATCAAAATTGGGTGATGTTGATGGTAAATGAAAGCCAAGACATAGATCTACAACTTTCATGTTGACCACTTTTGCTAATTCGAAATGTAAAATAACGTTTCAGACAGAACAAGGTGCGCACCTACGCGTGCAAACATCTTCCGGACAGAACTAGGAACACGGCCGATTTAACATCTTCCTGAATCTACACATTTTGTACCAATTTTTCATCCTTGAAAAAAAAAAAAACAAAGCTTCTGTTTGTTAATTTGTTATGCACTTCAAGTGTGGGAAAATAAGGACCTTAAATATCCACGTACATACGTAATGTAAACGTACATAGTATGTTACAATATCCATTATTGATTCGTGAAAGTGGGGAAGATTATAATTTTTTTAAGCGGTTGAATCTATAGAAAAATAAGGTAAATTTTATATTTCTATTTATTTATTTTGTCAATAAGAAAATGCGATATTTATTGAATTGATTTTTTGGGAGACGATCTTATGGATCTATATCCGTGACGAGTCAACATGATCCATACTTATTACGAAAAATAATATTTTTGGCATCTCTATTTTATGCGCAAAGACGTCTCGCCCTACATTGGATCATTAGCAGGAAACGTAGTAAAAATAAAAGACGTTTATAGTAAACAGTCTTAGCTGAACAAACCAATGTTCGTAACGAATTGAACCCCCCACAGTCAAATAGAAATACAGAGAAAATAAGCCCTTGAATAGGGATGGCAATGAGCCTGGGCCGGGCCGAAGGCGGGGGCGGGGGCGGATTTGCCATCCTCATCCCCATCCCTGAATTCCATCCCAACCCAATACCCGTCTCAATCCCCGCTTTTTCGGGTTCGGAGAATCCCCAAACCCGAAACTTCGGAGATCAACTTCTCATCCCCGCTCTCATCCTTGTTTCAAAAATATTAATATGGCAAGACGATGACGGATTCAGAGATTTTCTCAAACCAAAACTTATTATTATCTATTATTATTAGAGATAATATTAATATTAATATTAATATCAATATTAATAATATTATTATTATTAATATTTTAAAAAATATTATTGTTATTATATTATTAATACTAATAATATTATTATTTTATTATTGATATTAATTTCGGGACAGGTTCGGGGATTTCAGGGATGGAGATAGTAATCTCATACCCGTCCCGAACTACATCGCGGGTTTAAAAAAATCCCCGAACCCGAACCCGAAAAAATTGGGAATATTCATCCCCGTACCCGAACCCGAAAAAATTGGGAATATTCATCCCTGTTTCAGGTTTTCTCCATGGGGCTAGGGCTACAAACCCGTGAAGAAAGTTGTCATCATGTGGCTAAACCATAGACATCGTATAGAAAAGTTTTAAGGTAAGAGTAGATGAGAAGTGCATTTAAACATTGGCCAATAAAGCTTTCTTGAAGTTTACTACTGCTTAGTTTGTCATCACAGACAGGCAAAGAGAACATAAAAATCTTTTACAGTCAACTTACAAAGAAATCCATCTAAACATAGCAATCCATCTAAACATGCCAAACAAAAATTTAAATGTTCAAATAAAATCAGGATTTCAAATAGTTAAGTAAGATTCCAGAAACAAAAAAGTAAGAACAGGGAAACAGCATTCAGGATGTACAAAAGTAAACTTTTTACTCTCTAAATAACTGATGCAAAATGGGAAAAACCAAGTAAAAACCTAAAACTTATCTTATCTACCAAGTTAAACATTTGCCAGAATATGATAGCCAAATTTGTCGCACCGTGTTCAAGGTCATCAAGGAAAACCAGCAAGTCTCAGCAAATTTAATTAAGCGCACACTGCCTCTTTGAAAATGAGAGCCAATTCACCAGGTTGCACACCCTGCTCGGCTAATTCCCTGGCAGCATATCACTGAAAGCGTGCAGAAAGTTCAATCTGTAGATCTTTACAACACAACCAATAAACTCTACAATATTTGGGCTTTTAGAAACAGGCCCAATCAAGGTTTCTATAGAAATTTTGGGCTTTTAATCTATTATATGAAATTAGTTTCTTGTATATCTACTTATATTATTAAAAAACTTTGCTCTTTTTTTCAATAAAAAATCAATATATGTCTATTCATATTTATTAGAATTAAAAAAAACTGGTTGGAATAAATGGTTTAAAATAGCGTTGTTTACTGTTGATATTAAAGTGAAAATAAAATAATTTTATGATACATTTCAAAATTATTAATATAATAAATGTTATGTCATAAATATTTAACTATAAATATAATTAAATAATAAAATTATTAATATGTGCAAGGTGATATTTATATCTAAGACGTATGCCCTTTATATAAAAATTAATTTTCATAAAATAGTTCACAAAATAATAACATATAATGTTAACGGATAAATGAAGTGGGATAAAATGATGAAACATTGGTTTTAAAAAAGGTGGAAGAGACTTAGGAATAAGGAAAGAGTTGGGAATTCAATTCCCCAATCCTATAATTGGAATATTAATTATGGGAATTAGAAGAATGTTCATTTCAATGAAATATCACAAAAATTCTTATGAAACGGTCTTATTGGTCAATTTTGTGATATTGGTATCCAATATAATCATATCCGACTCATTGAACAATATTATTTTTATGTCAAAACCATTACTTTTAATTATAAATATAAATAGAGTTGAACCATTTCACGAATATAGATCTATGATATCATCTGACAAGAGATCAACTATTGGAAAAATAGTTGTTCTGAAATTATTATTTGGCAAAAACTTGTGTGAGACGGTCTCACGGATCGTATTTTGTGAGACATATCTCTTATTTGGGTCATCCATAAAAAAGTATTACTTTTTATGCTAAGAGTATTACTTTTTATTGTGAATATCGGTAGCGTTGACCCGCCTCACAGATAAAGCTTCGTGAGACCGTCTCACAAGAAACCTACTCTTATTATTTTTAGTTTAGATGGTTGAAGACGGCTGGCATTGCATTGTTGTTCCTTTTAGTTTTTTTTTTCTCTCTCTTATTTGGCTTTGTATAATAATATATCAACAACAAAGCCTCATCTTCTATCAATAAATGTGATGCATGTGCAAACGGAAAGAGACACGAGACATGCACGAATATCGTTTTCATTGGGTTTAAATCACTCACCCGTTTATTTATAATAATAATTTATCTGGTTGTTTGAACCATAATTGAATAAAATCTGTAAATTGGGTCCAGCCAACTTCTCAATTGTTGATGAGTTGTTTCCTGTTCTATAATCTTTAAATCAAAATATTATTCATAATATATATAATTCTCATTTTTCCAAATATATGGTTTTGTGTACTTTTTATAGTCACAAAAACTTTTGTGAGACTGGGTTACGAGTCAATTTTGTGAGACAGATTTTTTATTTGGATCATTTATAAAAAAATATTACTTTTTATGTCCAAAATATTACTTATTATTATACATATATATGGTCAGAGTTGATCCATCTCACGGATAAAGATCTCTGAGACCGTATCACAATAAACTTATTATTTATAATAACTAATGTTATTTGCACTACATTATGTGTTATCTACACCTCATTTGATATATAAAAATATATTTACAAGGTGAGTGCAAACCATAAAAATGTGTGTAAATAACGACACCCTTTTATAATTACATTACATTGTTGGAAAAATTAAATTTTTTTTTTGAGCTAAAATTGAATGAACTATTTATTTAGAGGTTTTAATTCAAGTTGATTTCAGCGATGCATCATTTCAAGTTATTGAAAAATATTATGTTTTTTCAAAAATAAAATAAAATAATCAAAAGTAAATTAAGCACCCCAGCTGAGCACCTATATGTACTCATTTCGTTCGAAATTTATAGACTTGTTTCGCACATACTAAGAATATAATTAAAAAAATTAAATTTTCCAAATAAATAATTTACAATGTCTTTGTTTAATTTATTCAAAAAACGGTTACATATTTTTTTAAACTTAGTTAATATGATATATTAGTGGGGGAAAATGTTACTAAATATAGAAAGTGAATTATAAATTAGGGACAACGAAAAAAGAAAACGATTGAGATGCAATAATTGCTCACGATGTGCAGAACAAGCGAAACATATAGTGTTTGAGCTGCTGTATGATTTAAAAGATTTAAGTTGCACTGTTACCATTAAGTATAAATTTTATTAAAACGCCAAACGTTCGATCGCCATGTTCCAATTGTTTTACTTAGTAAAGACAATTATTGTATCACAAAATCTCACTCTCAATAATTGCAATGTTTGCAATCAATGAGAATCAAATACATGATCTTAATTTTGATACAAATTGTAGAACCGAACGTTTGTCGTTTTATTGTTCGATTATGCGGAAATGTTGTCTATATATTTGAGATAGAGATAAATAAAACTGGCGAATAATAAACTCACTTAGCCGCCCGCAGCTAGGGGAAAACGATGTTCATGCATGATCCATAATAATGAACAGTGTATATATACAGTGAGTTCAATTATTAGGACCTAACAACGAACCTACCTTTTTCATTCACAGTTCATTATATAGATCTACCAACGCAACCCATAAATCCATCAATCAAAATCGGCTGCGCAACCTAGCTCCCGAGGCCAACTCAGGCCAGCAAATTGTTGTGCGGCGAATTCCAGCATACTCTCGTCAATCGTGCATCATACCGCTAGCTAGCTACTTTTTTCTGGAAAATGTGTTCGAATTTTTTTGTGGAGATAGATCAGGGGAGGAAGATTTCCAAGGAAAGGAGAGTGGTGACTTACGAAGAGTGCCAGAAGAATCACGCGGCAAGGATAGGCAAGTACGCCGTGGACGGTTGTTGCGAGTTCATGCCGACTGGAGGAGAAGGAATCGGCGCGGCTTTCAGGTGCGCTGCGTGCGGCTGTCACCGGAATTTTCACAAGAAGGTGGTGCACGATGTGGGAACATACTATGATTCTTGGTCCAAATCCTCCACGCCCAAATAACGAACGGTATTCATATTGCGAAGACATGCGATTGTATCATGTGACCTGATTATTTTTTGAATTTTTTTTTTGTCCCTCATGATTTTGATTTTTATTGCTGGGTGGGTTTTTATTGGAAATTAATTTTGAATTTTCATTGCTTTTTTTTTTTTTTTTTCTGTTTTTTAAAGTGTTGGATTGATTTCTTTTGGTAATCATTGTGACAGTTGTTTACAAATTAAACATATTACTCTTGTCTCACTTGAAAACAATATTAATAAATAAATAAAAAAATTTGTAGTAGCAAAATAATGAACATGCAAGAATTATGGTTTTGATTATTCGCAATCCTTGAAAAATATTAGTTTCATATTTGACAAGATTATCCTCTTCAATTATTTTATTTTTGTTTTGATTCCTATATTATTTATCTTCCTTTATTATAAAATGTTGATTTACCACCAAAAACATAAATTTTTTTGTGTTGCTTTTTAAAAAATATTATAAAAATAACTAAACTATACATAAAATTATAAGGATATAAAAAATTTCTATTATTTTTTAATTCAAAATAATTTATAATTTTGAGGTGTCAAAAATTTTAATTTAACAAGTGGTACTGGCTAAAATGTCAAATAAATCAAATTAAGGTCTTCTATTATTTTATATTATTTCTACAAAATATATAATATACCCTTTAGTGATTAAATTCATTTTTTTATAAAGATCTTTTTATTGAATAATTTTACAAAAGTGTTTAAATTATAAATTTTATAAATAAAATTATTTTAAAATAATAATATTGTTAGTCTCCATAATTTCTTTTTATTGGATATTATGATTAATTGAAATGAATTAGTGTGTAAGTTAAAAAAATGTATGAAGATATTTGATAATTAAATTATAAAAACAAGATGGAAACATCTCTTTATCTAAAAAATTTATAAATAATATATATTAACATGAAATAAAGTAGCAATCAGTTTAATTTATAGTGTTCTTTATTTTTATTTTTTGTGTTCTATTCTATATTTATACTTATTTGTTTATTATAATTTTTTTATAGTTTAATAATTAATTTAATTTAGGAATTGAGAGTCATCAACAAACTTACTTAGAAAAAAAAACAACAAAATGTTATTATTGTAAACTTACACGACAAAAAGTACTAAAGATTAAGTGAATTTACAAAATAATGCAGTGCAAATATC
>NC_133310.1:22611990-22708887 GCF_012295235.1 Primulina huaijiensis | reverse complement strand
TCTCTCGATAATTAAAAAAAACACTGTTCACACACGCACCGCGTGTGGAGAGTAACTAGTAAAAATTATAGCTTCGACGCTCATAGAAATATTATTTGTTTAAAAATTAAATGTTATTCTCTGTTTAAATCTTGAACTCACACAAGAATTGATGGAGCAAAATAAACAAGACAAGTTAATCGGTAAAAAAAAATTTGCTTTTAAGACAACAAAATTTTCAAATATTTTTAATTATCTGTTGGGTTTTCACGATTTTATTGGATACCGCCTAAATTATATGCACAAAAAAAACGTGCAAAAAAATATTAGGTTTAATCCCGCCGTGATCAGCAAATAATATGTATCCGTTCTCATATTCATATAAATATATACATATACATATACATTTTACACATATCTCGCATGAATTAGTATGTTATAACATCAGGCGTGCTTTTAAGGTTTTCACATTAGTTAAAGGACACAAACACATATCAAATCAAATTAAGAGGCGTAAACGAACCGAATCTAGTCGAATATTAGTAAAATTTAAAGCTCGAATTAAGTATATTCGAGTTCGAGTTCGATTCGAAACTAGAAATTTCTTAATTTGTTTGCTCGAATTCTGCTAAAATTTAAGTTCGAGTTCGGCTCGAGATTTTCGAATCTATTAGTTAGATATTCGAACTATTGTTTAGATAATATATTCGAGAATGAAAGATCGAAACGTCAGAAAGACTCGAAATACATATATATATAATAGATAATATATATATTATATCAATAAAATATTAAGTCTCCCGTACGAACTATCGACCAAAATTTTTTTTGCTCGAAAAAAGTTCGAAAATGTTCAAATTCGACTCGAGCCGATACATTCAAATACGAATCAAATATTGATCAAATCGTCTCAAAACTTTCGCAATCCGACTCGTCCGTTTACAGGCCCTAATTATTCAAATAAGAAACCTCCTACTATTTGGTGCCTCACAAATGACTATTTTTATTTCTGAATGATACTTTACAATACTCTTTTAAAATATAATTTTATTCTGTCTTTTATTCCCGACACATGCTATACATAAAATAAAAAAAATTCCAATTTTTTCCTACAGCATTCTTTAAAAAAAAAGTTAATATTTCTGCCTCTAAAGTCTAGAACTCTAAACATAAAACCAAATATTTCGAGAATGTGTGAAATCAAACTTTTGTCCAATATATAAAATGAATTTTGAACTGACTTTTGCTAGTGTGAGTGGTCCTCATCCGCCCATAATTACAATCGTGAGTTTTCTTACATTTACATTAATAGTTGACCAAATATTTTGTACTTGGTCGCTTCATGAAATAAAGGTTCGTGTTTCCTTTTTTTAATTGAAACTGGTCTCGTGAGATGAAAAGGTTCAATGGAAGCACCTATAATGGGATCAAATTATTAAATGAACTCATAAAAGGAATTTATTGATATTGTCTTTATGGTTAAAAACTACACTTCCATGTTAATTCTTGAACTTCAGAACTCACTATTATATAAAGAGTAATAATAGACACGATCTCATAGAGCTATATATCTATATCTATGAGACGAGTCGACTCATCCATATCTGCAGTGAAAAGTAATTTTTTTGATACAAAAAACAATACTTTTTCATAATTCAGATTGGATTATAAATTCGTCTCACAAAATTGATTCATGTGACAGTTTAATAGGAGTTTTTGTAAAAAAGAAAGTATAGACGCAAATTAATAATGTAAGCAATCTATCCAATATCCATCCTCAAAAATATAAATCAAATCAAGCATATATCTCAAATTTTTTTTTCATAAGATTGTTAGTATTTATCTTAATCAATACTTATAAATAAATAAATGAAATTTTAGAGGACTTTAATTTGAACCCCTCCCTTGTCGGCGGCCACATGGCTAAGAACCCTCTAGAATATTAAGGATTTATATATTACAGCTCATATTTGAACTAGCTAGATCTCCATCTGCTCGTAAAACTAGAGTATGTATAAAAATGACATGAAAATAATATCACTTAATATTAATAATTTAACATTCCTTCGTGCTTTGCAATTAATCATTATAATTTAATTCACAGCAAAGTCATTATATTCTACCACTTTTTTATTCAACGATTCAAATTTGTATATTTAATTTTTTTTATCTATGCATATATTTTAGTTCATATATCAAATAAATTATCATTAAGTACTTTTTATGTTGTGGGAAACCTAACCGTCATCTTTCGACGTGTACTGAGTAAATTCTCTGACTAATACAATAGTTTATAAATCTCGTTATTCAAGTAAATCACACGAAAATCATGTCATAAGTTTGCGTGGAGAATATCAATTTGACAGTGATTAACAATTAATATAAATTTGGGTTTGGGCTTTCTTTTAAATGGATCCACTCCACGTGCTGTTCATTATTATTTTCAATTCAAGTCTATTAAAAGCACATTTACGTACGGTGTCGCATTGTATCGCAGCTAGCTACATTTCATTCAATTTCTATATGCGCTTGAAAAGTCTGTGCATGTTACTAAAAAAAGGAAAATTCTATCTATGTTAATTTGTGGATAATGATAAGAATAAGATCATATAGCTGTGTTATTGGCAAATATATACCTATAAATAAATATTCTCCTTAATAGACACCAATACGACATGTTTTCTCTCTCAAAATTGCTCGAATGTACATATTAAATTTTTGTTTTTTTTTTTTAATTTCAACATTTCAAATTGTGTTTTAGTCACTCGGTAATTTTTAAAATTATCATATGACCAATCGATTCAAATTACAGTATGATTCTTCGTTAATTTTTACAACTATGATATTACTTTTATTTGAATATAATCAAATTAATTAGAAAAACTATTGTTATTATTTGTCAGTTCTTCTAATATTATTTTTTCCAAATCCATCAATGCAAGAGTTTCAAAATCCTGAAAGCCATTATTATGCTGTTCTCTTTTTTTTTTTTTTTCCCCAGTTCAGTTTCAAGTCGTCAGTGACCAGTCAGTGAATTTCGCAAATTCGTAATCTTCTACATGTTTCATTCAATTTTGTACAAGCCAAAGTTTTGACTTTTCTTTTTCCACCTTTTTTGTCGAAGATTGATGCCATGCATGCATTTTAATATGCAAGACTTCAATTGTACCATTTTTTTCATCTCTTCGTCTATGAAGCTTAATCTATATTGAACAACCTTACAAAAATCAAATTTGATAGAAATACTTGTAGATTTGTGTGATTGTGAAAGTATTTGTTAATTAAGATTCCAGTAGACTTTGTTCACACTGTGTCATATTTCAGACATTTTACTTTATGTCATCGCTCAATTTGTGATTTGACTATGTTTTCTATATGCAGCTTTGGCCATGTAAACTATGAAGATCCTCATTTTAATGTTGGATTGCCAGTGTTCAGCATTCATGGAGATCATGATGATCCTGCTGGAGTGGTATGGATTCTATGGTAAATCCAGTGCATGTTTCTCTCTTCAAATTCATGTTTTTTTTATGGAAAACTTCAAAATCATGTTTTATGGATGTATGGTATTGCAAATTTCTTGATTAAGTTCTCTTGGTCCTGAAATCCTTACCTCTCAGTCAGAACAAATATTCTAACCAGGACAGAAAAGATTCAATTGAATTGATGAGACTTTTAGACCTTTTTCATGCCAACAAGGAAATGCTATCCGATATAGTTTCTTCTCTTTAAGAAAGTTTTATCAGATGATATCCTCATCTGTCATTCTTTGAATTTAATTCTTTACTTTACCGTAACCATTTTGAACATCGATGCGGTGCAATTTTTGCATCTGAACTGTAAAGACTATATTGGTGAAGTTTTTCTGATTCACATGAGTTTATTTTCCTTCTATTTCTTTTATACACTTGTTATGCGGCAATATGGAAAAATTATGCAATATCTCAGACAAATTGTTTCTTGGCACCCTTGTCTGCCATTGTCTCCAGGACAATCTTTCTGCTGTTGATATTCTTTCGGCATGTAATCTTGTGAACTATTTTGGAAATATTAGTAAACTCATAATATAATTAAAGTTTATTCCCAATTTCTGCGTCATAATTTTGTTTAAACAATAATTGACAACCATAATCACAGGGGATGTAATTTCGTTTTGTGTACTCTTTGTTAGCGAGTCTGATTCTTAAAAACTTTTAGACCTGAATTGGCTTGTCTACATTGCTATTGCACTTTGATCAACACGACATTTCACTTCGAGAGAGCCACAGCAGTTTCACCAGCTTCCTTGTTGGAAAAAATGGCTATGTATGAAAAACAGTCCAGTAAAATTATGGTATTGTTTTCAAATAAGGAATATTTCCATTCCCCGTGGCTTCATATTTCATAATTCTTGATCGGAAAATATTTATTCTTCATTCTGATCAGGTAATTCATGACTGGGAGTCTGGTATGCGTTCGGTTTTGAATTTGTTCACTGAAAATTTATCGTCTAAGTCACAGTTAGAGAGAGTGTCAGTTCGAACTGAAGTCAACTCGAATTATTTTTTCACATAGTTTACACACTTTAATAATTAATTAATTATTAATATAATATAATTATACTAAATATATTTCAAGGTTTTAGGTCAACTAAATTATGATCAGCAATAGTAAGAGAATCACTGTCTCTACATACGTCCACTTCACCTACTATTCTTTCGATTGTTCCAAAAATTACGAAGGTACAAAAAAATTTCAACTATGCTGTTTTTCTTGTTCCTCATCTTGTGAAAACCAAATGACAACGTAGAATCTAAAGAATAAACGTTGAGCATAGGTTAGGTAAAGTATAAATTTACTCACTTTTTGAATCATCTGAACTTGAGTCATCACCCCGAATATGGGCCGAAGATTTCATTGTGGCTCCCTTAGAATCCTTACCTTTAATATCTTCATCATCTTCACTGTATTCACTCTCATAATCGTCATCATATTCGTCATCTCCTTCTTCTTCTTCCTCTTCAACCCCATCCTCTAAAGATGGCACCTCGTCTGCAGCAGCAATGCCCCTTGTCCCTGCCCGGCTTCTTTTCAAAACTTTCAACCGGATATTACACTTAGCATCACAACCAATCCATGAGTCACACAAACAGTATGATGTAAGATTGTAATTTCCCTCGGAAGGGGCTTGGAACTTGCCCATCACGAGCCTAGAACCAGATTTAACTCTTTCAATTGCTTCTTTCACGACGGTGTTTATTTCTCTCGTGCTAGCGCCAGACCCCTCCTTTAACTCTTGTATTGCTTTTGATGCAGCTATTANGACGGTGTTTATTTCTCTCGTGCTAGCACCAGACCCCTCCTTTAACTCTTGTATTGCTTTTGATGCAGCTATTATTGCTGTTGCCTCGTCCATAAAATTAACCTTCTGTGACATCCACACATCATTCATGGAATCTGCAAGAAGTAACCAGAAACTCTCTTCTTTCTCATATGGGAAGTGGGGAGCATGTGGAAGGGCACCAATCAAGCCATTTCCACGGTGGAGAGTAATCCATGCTTGCATTGTTACAATATCACCCTCTTGTATCCCTTCTTCACCTTCTGTCTCGCATGTTAAGTCGATTGAAATGGAAGGCATCATATCGAGAACCATTTCTACGTCTTGCGATTCCTCAGCAGAAAAGTCAGCAGTCTGAGCCAACAGCTCTGCACGTTCTTGTTGTTTCATGTCGCGAAAATCTTGGAACGTGCGTACTTTCTGTTAGAAGAACAAATGACTATGTAAATCGTTCAAAATTCAAAGAAGGTCAAAGGAAAGTAAAGCATAACAGAAATCAATACATAAAAATCAACAAATCTGGGATGTCAACAGGGCCCATGTGATTGGTAACCAAATTTTCTTCAAATCCACATAATAATGAAGTTCATCAGTAGCAGCGTGCAAGTATACAGCAGTGTCAACATGCAAAATAAACTGAATTATATACAACTAAATAGAAAGAGAATCGGATCATTCTACTGAAAACAAAACTTGATACTTTATCCTATTTGTCAAATAAAATACGAAAAATAGATTAATGTTATCAATTGCTGAATGATGTGATCTCTATCAATAGCTGAACAGCAGCTTGGACACAGGAGAAACACTTCTCCTGTACATGGCGACCCGTACGCAGATACTAATACATATAGATACAGATAAGTATGGATGTATGTATATATGCATTGGTAGGACAGACGGATGGAGGGAGGGAGGGAGGGAGCGAGGGAGAGACCTTTCTGGCAATCTTTTTGATGACACCCTCACTGAAGTGCGGTAGCTGGAGAAATGGACCATATCCTTCGCTTGATGCCCCAGTGGATTTTCTGGCACTGAGGGGTACAGCCTGAATCAAGAATGGCAAATTCAATCATCCGGTCACAACAGTGCAATTTTTCTTTCTAAAAATATGAAGTGCTAGATACTAGTCGAATATGAGTGGACAGCTAGATCAGATGACTCCTAACTTAATTTAAAATTGAAATGTTTCAAATTGTGATTTTGAAGAATACCTGAATTATACTCTGGGACAGTTCAACCACTCCAATTGCAGGTCTAAGCCAACCATGCCCCTGTTGCGTGCGTGGTATAATTGCCATCTGCACAAAATTGTAAACTTCATACCATGAAGTCATCAAGAAAATGTGAAAGTTGACAGACAAACTTCGGCAAAATGAAATCAGAGGTGAGAATGAAATAAAGTTGAAGACCAAAGTGCAGGGATCTGCAAGTTTAGCTTAAAAATAGAACTTCCTAATGATACATAAAGACGCGACTCCATTGAAGTGAAATAGATCTCAAGTTTAACCGACTAACAATACCTTCATTAGCTCTTCCAGAAGACGTGGTGCAAGGGAAAGCATTTTTTTAAGATCATGATGCAAAGATGGAGATAATGCTGCTGTTTCGCGAGTCAAATGAGCTTGCATCAATAGTTCAGACTGCGAGCAAAAAACTAATAATTTAAGAAGAAAAACTCTGGCAAAGCTCTCAAACTTGTCAACAGTTGACACGTCACCTTAACTAAAGCAGGGTGTTGCTTCCAAAATTTAGCTTGTTCTTGCCGTATATTTCTAAGGTCCAGATTCAACTCACCCCGGACCAACAAAAATAATTTCTGGAGGGATTCATCATCGGTTCGACGAACTGGTATTTCCATGTATTCAGCAGCATGTATGAAAGCATCAATGACCTTGCTATTAGATAAAAGAATAACAATCAGTGAAAGATACAGAGACTATATTGTATGGAAAAAACAGTGCTTATTTGTCTAGTAAAAAAGGTTAAACGAAGAAAAAAGCTTATACATTGTCCAGTGCAAAAACACAAATAAAGATCCAAAATGCCACTGTTCCAAACTTTTGTATGGGTTCGTGTCTTAACTTGCACTAGGTTTCAAGATTCTGTACAATACTTGCACTAGGTTTCAAGATTCTGTACAATACCAAGTCTAATATAAAGTCATATGTACCTCGGAGCTAATGAGGGCTTCATGAGATGGAAATATGCATACATTGTGTGATGCATAACATAATTCCCAGTGTACTTTGATGACCTGGACAGGTATATAACAGTAACTGTCAAGGGAAAAATAATACAAACTCCCACAATTCCAAGCAATAATATTCCACCAGATGCTCCATCAATGTTCAGGAGAAACTGAGGAAGAGCAATCCCCATTTGCAGCCCCTACATAGAGCAGAATAAGATACTATTATGTCCACTTTCTCAAATACAATATCACCTTTAAAAAAAGTAAGGAAAGCAAACACACACTCTCTGCACCACTGTTAAGGACATGTCTACCTGCCGGCCATCAGGATGACCATATTTCTCAAAGTTTTCCCGTGATACTGGATCTGTTAGAGCCTGATAAGCCTTTGAGATAAAGTCTACGAAATATTTGTGAGCCTCTACATTAAAAAAATTACAAATCAATAAGTTCCACGAAAACTTGTGGATTTCAATGGAAAAATTCTAACTCCCATGATCTAACTCCGTAAACCTGGGTCTGGATTTTTATCAGGGTGGTATAAAATGGATAGTCTCCTATATGCTTTTTTTATTTCTGCATCTGAAGCTCCAGATTCCAATCCAAGTATACTGAATGGCTCAAAGATTTGGGTCTGAGAAAAAAAAACATAACCATTCAGATTACTTAAAACAATTAAAATTATTGGATAAACCAAAATGTTAAATGTTGAGTGTTTGGCTTGCTTCAATAGCTAACACTCTCGTCTGGGCACATATTATAGCACTTCGTTATATATTCAGCCTCCAAATGACAAAAATAACGTACAATAATTTCCAAGTGATATATCCATCAAAGAGAAGCACAGATCATGTTCATAATATAATTGGAATGAACCATACTCGTATGATTACTCAAAAAATTGCATAGAAACATGAACACAAGGAAGCCAAAAACATATAAAATTCAGAGTACATAGATTAGCATACTAGCTAACAGCCAAGCATCGAAGAATCGGAAGGCTCGAAGTACCTCAGTGTTACTCTGATTGATGTAGAATACCAAGATTGCCATAAGGACCCATAGCAACACTATGGTCAAGTTACTATAAGTTGAGAAGTTAGAAATCTGAAAATTCAACCAGAAACAGTGTATACATTACTACAGATACAAAATAAAAGAGCAAAGCATCAAGTTCTGATTCTCACATAATGTTAAGAAAGAACTCACCCTTCTAAATAACGATTTCCGATACTTTCCGGAGCAGAAGCAAACTGAACAGCGGCAGGTAATATCTTTGGCCTTCTTTGTGAATGTGTAATATAAGTTAAATATGGTGTAGGGAACAAGAGGCAGTGCTATCATAGTCAATACAAAAATGGGAAATAGTGCACTGTTCTCCTCCTTTGCAGCCATAAGAAACTTCTAGCTTCTCTTAGCTGGATTATAATAAGTATTGGGGAATGAAGGAGATACCCCAGTTAATATTCCTGTTTAACTGCAACAAGACAAAAGATTAGAACAATAACAACCAGAAGAAGCCACACATACACATGATTAATTTTTCCTTCACCTCTCTTTCCTCGTATCCATCATTTCCACGATGCAGCATGCTCAAAATTCATTAAACCCGTAAAGACTTCACAAAAAATCGTCAAAAGTTAAAACTTGAACCTCGATTTCCAATTCAAATGTGCTACATAAAAGTTAAAACTAACAGTAAATTAAATAGATGACGATCATAAATTAGACACTTCATAAGATAAATCTAAGTGAAAATTACCGAACGAGCTCAGTTATTAGAAGGAGAGTTGTGAGGTAAGCTTAATTCCACACTCCTCTGCACCATAACGTCCCTATATTTTTATATTTTTTTTTTATTTTTGAGAATTAATGTGCCCTAGATTTAGTTTAGCTTCGAAGACGATGAATTTGAGTGAACGGACTTTAATAACTGGGCTCAAACCAAGAAAGCGGCCCATTATTGAAATCGAAGCCCGTCGAAGGCTCATTAGTTTGAGAAATAAGGATAACTTTATAATTTAGATTAGATCACAATTAAAGTTACAATAATACCCCTATAATATTATTTATGAAATCAAGTGAATACACGTATGTAATTTTCTTATTAATAGTCAAAGCTTAATAAGATTGGAGTTAGCTTAGAAATGTCTTTGCCATAAATAATTAATAATTTATGTATTATAAATCTCTATCAACATGTTTAAATCAGTGTTAAAGTAATAAACCAACTCTCCAATGCAATTAATAAAAAAGACTTAATGTATTTCTTGATATTTTCAACATAATTAATGTGGAGGTATAATTTTTTATGTAATAGGAAGAAATTAAAATAAATTATTATTAAAAAAATAATTTTAAAAATAGTCATCTATCTTTTTTTTTTTTTTTACAAAAAATAGTTATTTTATGAATAACAAAAAAGATTTCATCAATAATATTATATGGGTATTATAACTTTAAATAAACTTTTATCAAATTATTTCAAAATTAATTAATATATGAGTTTTTTTTTGGAGTTTTTTTATTGTACATGATAAGAGTATGTTTTATGTGAAACGATGTAACATATTTTTATCAATAAAGTAAGTCAATATAACTTATATTTTAAAAAAAATATTTCTTCTTTGTTATAATTAAATATTGTAGATATAATATACCAAACAGAAATTTAATTTTGACTTTTAAAAAGTGATGCTTAGTAAATTGATTTTTAAAAAAATGAAGGAAAAAAAAATCAAACTGCAATTTATGTTGATTTTTCTATTTGGAAAATAAATTCTCTCTAATTATTTTCACAAAATTGAGCAGAAGAAATCAACATTTCCATTTCTTGAGCGAAAGCAGAAGAGAAGAGGGGAGAGAGAAAAAGAAACCCCACCTGTACCTTAGCGAAAAGAGAAAAAATCAAGAAAGAAGAAGGGTTTTCAGTGCAAGAAAGTTGGATCAAAGATGCAGACTTCAAGAACTCTAGAAAACCAGCTGTCAATGACCCAGTCGGGGTCGAACTCGGGGAACCTGAGCTTCAGCGGCTCTTCTGCTCGAGAAGACGAGGAAATGTCTATTTCTGCTCTTTCTACATTCAGGGCTAAGGAGGAAGAGATCGAGAAGAGGAAGATGGAGGTTAAGGAGAAAGTCCAGGCACAGCTTGGCCGTATTGAAGAAGAAACAAGGCGTCTGGCTACTATTCGTGAGGTATGTTTCTTGATTGATTCTTGATAGCGGCTTTTAAGTATTGTAAGCATGAAAATTGGGGTTTGATTTGGATTTCTGTTTTGATCTTTTCTTTAATCGGTGGGGGAATTTCTATTTGTGGAATTTAAGGTTGCGGTCTTTTATGGGAAGCCAATTTCTCATAACATCTTACTCCCATTTTATCGGGTTTCTGTCTCCTTGGGGTGAAAAGGTCGTTGTTTGGTGTCATCCATATTAGGACTAGGGGTTTGTGGAATTCAGTGGCCTAATTAGTTATTTACTCTTCTTTTTAATCTTGTCTGTGGAATTGATCGAGTTCGGCATTTTGAATTAAAATTGATCATGGGGAAGCTCGAATTCTGCTGTACTTTTCTTAATTTTGTCTCAGTCTGTGTAAATTAATGTGATTATAATTATGAATTGTATCTAGTTAATCATTATTACGTTTAGTAAAGACTCCCTCTTCTATCTCCTCTTGCATTCTTCTTCTTCCCCTTCCATCCTACCTCCATGCTCCTTTTTTTTTGTCCCTACCACCAATAAATATTAATCCCGAATTAGTTGGTCAGCTAACCAGTGAATAGATTGATAATATGAAATCAATGTTGCCCCATCCGTGGAATATTGAAGGTGGCCTCAAGAATCGGTAATAGGTAATTTGTTTCCTATTCTGTCTAACTGTTTATACACCTGATCAAGGAAATTTGGAATGTTGGCTGCAAGTTTCAGAGAGGGGCGATTGATAAGTAGATCTGGTGCATCAAATTTAATATCCAACTATCCCATTTGGAATAAACAGGGATAGCTAACATCCGAACTTTTTCACATATTCATCTAAAGATTTAATTGCTACCAGATATTTCATATCCAGACACAAATCCAACACACCTTCGAGCATTACAGTTCAAGTGCTGGTTCTTACATGATAATTGGCTGTAGAAGTTCTTTCATGAGGGTTCAGAAGATGCAAACATTGCATAAGTACTATCGATAGTCGAATAATTTTAACTTGTCGAATAATTTTAATTTGTCTGATTTATAAATATGCAACAGCGACACGCTGAAACTGTTCATGAGCACGCAGATGTTCACAAATTTGCTCATATCCATGTCTTCTCTCTCTTTCTATTAATTTGAATTATTCTTTTTTTTTCTTTACCTTCTAATATACTGCGTTTTTCTCAATTCTTTTTTATTAGTGACTCGGTTGCATCATGGGAATTTCCATACCCAATATTTTGTACCTTCACCACATTGTTGGTTCACATCGTGTCTCTTTTGAATTCTAACAGTGGAATTTGTACAGTTTATTCTTGTTTAACATCAAGCAGTTTAGAGTTCAAAATATACTTGGTAACATCAAAAGATTGATTATTAGGAACATTCATGTTGAATTATGCATGAATTTTCCATCTCATTTCTGAATCAACATGCATGGATTGTCAGGAGTTAGATGGACTGGCGGATCCAATGAGGAAGGAAATCTCAGTTGTTCGTAAAAAAATTGATGTTATTAACAAGGAGCTAAAACCACTGGGACAGACTTGCCAAAAGAAGGTGAAAGCAATATCAATCTTTTATCCAATTCAAAAATAATACTTGACAAATTTGATATATGATAACTTATCTAGCATTCTAAGAACAAAGAGGGATCATCAATTTTTTACAGGAGAGAGAGTACAAAGAAGCTCTTGAAGCTGTCAATGAAAAGAACAAAGAAAAAGTACAGCTCATTACAAGATTGATGGAGGTAAGAACAAGCTGAATTTGAGAACTGACTATTTATTATCATTTGGGATTTCAACTTAAAGTTAACATTTAATTGAAGAATGTGGTATTCATATAAATTTTTATCAATGATAACGCAGCTGGTAGGTGAAAGTGAGAAGTTGAGGATGACCAAATTGGAAGAGCTGAACAAGAACATAGAAACAATGAACATAGCTTAATTTCAATGTCTGATTAGGTCGCTTAGGTTGATGTCAGCGTCTAAGTAGTCTCCTCTGATGTATTTAAGAACGATGTTTTCAATTACATATAACATTGTTTGTGGTTTGTTTGTCCGTGTTATGTGGTTTGTCATGTTTGTTAATTATTATTTGATGAATGGAACTTTCTGATTTAGGAAATCTCCTTGACACATGTTTGTATCTAGAACAAAGTATATTCTAAGTTTCAAATCTTCTTCTGCATTAAATAGATACATGTGTTTCTATTGTTTGAACGTGTTTTATAATACGATATATGCAAACATCTGCTCGATATATTGTATGTCAACCCAGATGTATTGTAGGATTTGTGCTGATCAAAATGATGAAATCTCATAAAATATTACGCCATCGTTCCATATTCTGTTAGTTATGCTGTCTGAATTGGTTTGTAAGGAAGGTAGCTTACTTAGCATTGGATTCCAAGAAAGAGTGCCCTTTTTTTCTTGAACTGGCATCCTAAGTTAAGTATCTGCACCTTTTGTTTTAATATCACTTTCACATGAAAATTAAAGCTTTCTACTTTCTGAACTTTTACTGTGCTGCCGATTTTGTTTTTTTCCCTTTAATTTTTAATATTGAAGCAATCAAGTGAGAATAAACAATGGAGAGAAAAATGAGCATGGTCCATTTCTTTGTTTGCTTAATTAATTATCATGTCCGTTTTATCTACCCTCATTGAACTTGAAATGAAAGGTCAACCACCGTTCACTGGTGCCGTAGCACCTATGAAAATTGATTTAGCTATATAATTTGTAACTCAACATTCAAAATAAAATTGTAAATAAAATTTAATTAATATAAAATAATTAAATTAATAATTTAGCTATATTATTATAGATACATTTATTTCCAATATAATATTAAAGATATCAAATTAAATTTTAATTATGTTTATATTATTAAATTTTTTAAAAATATTAAATAAATCATGAGAATTAGTGTAAATAAAATAAAAGAAGAGTATGATTTGAAGTAGATGATTTGGAGTTGGTGTAAAAATTATATTATTTTGGTGTAGAAATTTCATAAAATTAGAGTTATGAGTTGGAGATAGCCTAAAAGTAGAAAAAAATTGGATTTATAGTATAAATTTAAATTTTTAAGTAAACGATAGGAAAATTTTATAATATGTTTTAGCCGAAGTGTGGGGTTTTTAAATTAAATATTATTAGAAAATATATTTATCAAAATATAACACATTGTAGATTTTTACGGATTTATAACATTAAGAGGAATTAAACCCATGCAAACTGTCTTTTCGTTTTTCTCTTTTGAATTCATTTTGGGCCATAATAATATGGGCTTCCCAAGTTTAGCGTTCGGCCCATGAACTATATGTAAACCCGACACCATTCAAATAAATTTTGAAGTTAAGATACTTTCAAGTCTCAATCTTAACATAGAATCAGAGTTCAGACTCACCGTTATGTGTTATATGTTAAACATCGATTGTATCAAGTCTTTGGGAAATTTATATATAGATTTGGACAACCATTCCTAATTGAGCTAGCTTTTGGGGTTGATTTAGAATTAAGTCGTTATCTTAACATGATATCAGAGTTCAGACTCACCGTTATATGTTGGAATTTCCAATAGAACACCCGATAATGTCTTGTAAATTTCACGCTTCATTTGATCATTAATGAACGTATCTTACATTAGATAGATTGAGTGCTTGAGAATTGTATATGTAGACTTGAACAATTCTCTCACTTGAGCTAAGTTTTGAAGTTGAGTTAGATTCAAATCTCAATCTTAACATGGTATCAGAGTTCATGTCTACCATCATGTGTTGGACTGTCATATGGATCATATGGATCATTCGATAATGTCTTATAAACTTTATATTTCAGCTGTTCATTTTTGGACGTGAGACGATGTGTTAGATGTCCCAATCGACTAAATTAATGAGAGTTGAATCTATTAACTTTGTCAATATTCCTCTTTGAGTTAACTTTTGAGTGAAATTAGATTAAAATCTTAATCTTAAAAAAGAAAATTAAACATCTTTGTTACTAATTAAAATACAATGATTTATTTCTTAAACAATTTATAGTACACGACACACATACATACACATGTGTATGTAATAAAACAAAATAAAATCGGCATGATGTATAGATCGACAAGAACAAGGTATCCGTATGTATGTAATAAAACAAAATAAAATTGAATTATTTGTATGTATCGATTGACAAGAACAAGGTATCCTATGTGATGAAGGTGCATGGTCTTACTGACCTAAAATTAGCAAATACCCCGACCAGCTCTGAACACGCCCTCGCACAATTAATACACCTCCACACAATACAATCAATCTGTAACTTTTTTTAACAAAAAATTATTTATATAGGAGAGAACATTTTCTATTATCGACAATTCAAGTCGATATCCTTTAAACCAAAAAGGATTTTAAAATAAGAAAGGGAGTGTTTGCAACTGCTATTTATAAAGAATGTGATTAAATTTATATATTAAAAATAATTGAGGAAAAATCAGAATTGACTAGTTTTTGAAAACAAAAGTGAAAAGTTGTAAATCATAATATGTATTGTTTGATAAATAAGTTATTCAAAAATACTAACTTTTTACCAGAGTCATTGTTGTAGAAGCAAAATCAACCTTTCACATACTTCTGAATATCATTTAAATTAAATTGAAGTTTATGGAGGGGTGAAAAAACAGCCAGGAGTTTTGCTTAGAAGCAGCCACATTTGAAAGAGCGCGTAATAACTCACTGATCAAGCGTTCTTGCGCCGAATATGAACGGGGCTAAGCGATCTGCCGAAGCTGTGTGATGCAAAAATACATCGGTAGGGGAGCGTTCAGCCTTAGAGGGAAGCCTCCGAGCGAGCAGCGATGGACGAAGTAGAAGCGAGAATGTCGCCTTGAGTAACGCAAATATCGGTGAGAATCTGAGTTTAAGAAACATACAAACTAAATTTTTTAAGCCAAAAACCAATAATCATTCTTCTTTTAGTGATTGATCCATCATGCATTTGAAATTTTAATTGCCCTGGTGGTAATAATACCATGTTAAAATCATTTATTCAAAATATTCGAGCTCATAAAAAACAATATAATCGCTAGTTTTATATTTGACATAAAATCTAAGGTCTTTTTTGAAAAATTACTTTGGTATCGAAATATATACTTCTATATATAATAAAAATAAAATAGTTCCCAATTATTCTAATATTCGAAATGCCATAAAATTGATCTTATTATTATTATTTTTTTAAATTTTTACCGATGGACAACTTACTTAAATCTAAAATCTGTATTTTACGTGCATGGATGATAACTTTTTGTCGTATCTTCCGACATAAATTTAATGGGAGGTTAAAAATAATGGGAAAAGACAAAGACCATTAATATTTCAAGGGCCTTACTCTATTACATATACAATTGATTGAAATCGAACCAAATTTCGGCCCACTCTACAACGTGTGCACTATTGGTGTGTAAAGTTGAATACCACGACTAGCAATATTTCATGGTTTTGTTGGAAAAAATTTGTATGAGACGATCTCACAAATCGTATTTTGTGAGTCAAATCTTTTATTTGAGTCATCTATGAAAAAATATTATTTTTTATGCTAAGGGTATTAATTTTTATTGTGGATATCGATAGGGCTATAACCGGTATAACAGATAATGATTCGTGAGAGTGTCTCAAGCAAACATCTAATGAAACAAAAATGTTAAATTCCAATTAAGAAAGTTGATAATTGATTGAGAATTAAAAGGCTATTTGTAAATAAATTGTCAAGAATAACTCAAGTTCAAATTATTCGAAAATTACTATAGTCGAGCTCGGGTTAAAATCGTTTCTTGAGCTCAACTCGGCCTGTATCCACATGATCGATTCTGCTCGTGTTTATATGCAAGTTTACATTATCTAATTCTAATGAATATTTTAACATTAAAAATTATATATATAAAAAAAACAAAAAGCTCGCGAAGAAATATATATGTACAAAAGGTCAACCTTGATGTGTGAGATTATTTTAACTAAGTTTGTGGTATCATAGATTTCACCTAACTTCGCACCATTTGTTAAAACACAATTTTAGATTATATTACACTCAAAATCCCATGCATCACGCTGTAAAGCTAGCTAGCTAGCTGCCAGAATATAATTCATGCAATAAACAAATATATTAATACACCCCCTAATTTAATCTGCTACTGAAAAATTAATATACAAATAAATACTTGAAAATTTGATTTTCTTAAAAAAAAATAATTTAATATATTATCTGCAGAAGGAAATTACTCGAAAGTATAGAAGGGAAACTCAAGAGCAGCAGAGTTATATCCCTGCCCGTTTGGTTAAAAAAAGAGTAGATTATTATTAATTTTTAATTAGGGACAAGACCCACTTTTTCCTATCAATGTTAGGAGACACACACGACTATGTTCCCGCTGGATTATGTGCATAAAGATAGCTACCTACACTCATATAATTACACTTAAAACTGATGAAAACTGAGCTCTAAGGGATAAATCTTTCAACCTTCCCTAACTTTTAATCTCCCACCACATGTCCTTTTCTCTCTATATTAACCAACTGTGCATCACAGATGTTCACCTACCTCTTTAAACCTTTTATATTTGTATATTTGTGTGCATATTTTTAGAAAGCAGTTTTCATTTGAGCAACATGGCACATAAGCACTCGTTGCATGAGCTATTGAAACAAGAGCAGGAGCCATTTCACTTGAAGACATACCTTGCAGAAAAATGCTGTCAACTGCAAAAACCCACCACCAAAACCACTTTACAGCTAAGAAAGCACGGAAATCTTAGTAAAAATGTCTGTTTTTCTTCATCACTGGACTCCTCCCTGTATGTGAAGAAATCGGCGTTTCTTCAAATTCTTTCAGCGGTGAATAATTCATGTATGTACTCCCCTGATGCCGCTCCATTCCTCCACATACCCACCCGGCCGTCGAAGCCTAAATACCAGCTTAAAGATGATCGGTTGGGCTTGGTTGGATCCATTATGAAGAGATTACGCAACTGCTATATTAACAAGATGCGTGTGTCTGATGGGAATAATCGCATCGAAGTTTTGATTAGAAATGGGCCAAAAAATGAGACCATTCACGAAGAAAATGGGAGAAAATCGTGCTCTTGGCACCATGTTAACGGAAGGCTGAGCAGTACTGTTTATTGGCTGGAGAGCAATGACGAGAAATCAACGGAGTGGGAAGCTTCCACATGTAGTGACAGGTCTAAGGAATCAGAGTCTATTGGCGATTTTACTTCTCCTGAAAGGCGCTTTTGCTCAAGCTCTTTCAGATTTTCTATGGGCAAAAGCCCGCCATCCTCCGGTAGCCAGACGCCGGATTTTTGTACTCCGGTGGCTTCTCCCAGTCGCCACCTAGAAAAGGTTTACCCTTCTCTCTACAACTTCACGTTATTTATTTTTTGGGTACTCGAAAATCCAGCCTCTTTGCATAGTTTGTCATACATTGTCGCGTGTTTATGACATTCTCTATGCATTTTATTAGGAGAATGAAAATTATGACATGAAAGTTTCAAAGAAAGAAGAAAAAGAAGAAAAGGAACGATATAGTCCGCTATCAGTACTTGAGCCTTCTTTTGAAGACTTTGAAGATAACCATGGAAGTGAAGATGCAGAAGAAAATTATGATTTTGAATGTAGCTATGCAAATGTACAAAGTAAGTGACGTTAATTTTTCAAATAACTTTTCGATCTTATATTTAAATTCTATTATATATCTTTTCATATTTACTTGCAGTTGCATCATCTTCACTTCAATTACGAAATATTGACATGCAACATGTGTTGATTGAGCTGTTTTTTGCATTAAACCTGCAGGAGCTAGACAGCAGCTTCTATACCGACTCCAAAGATTCGAAAGACTTGCAGAATTGGAACCAAACGAACTTCAGAGACAATTGCTAGAAGAATCTGATAATAAAGATGGTGACAACTACCAAGGAGAAACGGAAGGTTGGGAGGATGATGAACCATTGTCGCTTTACAGAGAGAACCATAGCCTCACCAACTCGACCTGTCAACATTCTACCAAAATTTTTGCTGACATAAAGAAGCTAACTGTAGAGGAAAAGAACGTTATGAAATCGGATACTTGCCGTAAGTTGGATTCTTGGAAAGATAAAAGTTTTGAAGTGATATATATGATGATTGAATCGGATTTCAACGGGAATTTTGATGGATGGAAAGAATATATAAAAGAGGTAAGCGACACAGCGGCTGAAATGGAGATTGAAATATTTGATCTGTTAGTGGAACAATTGCTGGAGGAAGTCCTAAAGTGCACCGGGACATCATTCAAAGTCATGCACCACGCATAAAAAAGGAAAACTTGAGTGTCTCACAGGTTTTGATCATGTGCATGTGTTTCGGAAATGAGGAACTTATCTTGTGTCTCTATTAGTGACAATGTTCAAATAAAAAATAGCTTTTAAATTTAAATAAAAAGGGTCATGCCTTGGTACCAAATTATAAATATCTATTCGAACTCGAGAAAAAACACGCCTTAATTAACTATATATCTTAAAGAAGAAAAATAATGTCCTTGAGAAAAAGATTCAGAGTCGAGTAAATCTCAACCCACTAGCTGACAGAGATATGGTACAAGAACTAACGGATTTCATCACACTCAAGAACTTGAATTTAATCAAGAAAAATCCCAATCAGAAACTACATATTATGACTACTACAATTATCAAAATCGTATCCAAGAGGTTGAAATTTTAATTGAGCATACAAAACATGTGTTTACACCTGCACTAACCAAACGAATACCTTTGATTTCTTGAAGGATGCCACAGAAGGAACAAGAAGTCCATGAACACTTGAAAGGACATACACACCCTTGACCATGCAGCGAGAGCTTGTCTGAGACCCACCTCGGATCACACAGACAAATGAGAAATTTTTCCTGCTCTGTGTTATCAAATATCAATCATGTCAACAAGTAACCATCGCATGCCCTACTGCATGTAGACATTCGAAAGGCGTTTCTTGGATTTCCCTGCCAAATCTGGAAAGGTGATTTAGGCCCATGAGAAGCTACACAATCGCTGCCTCTGTCTCTACTTGGTTAGCAAAATAAAGGGTCTGGACAAGAATAACATCTGATCCATAATTTAACCTTCGCCTCAGATTACCATTTAATCATGTTGTGAGCAAGAGGAGATAACCATTCCAATATCCTTGTAAGTGCTAAATTCCACTCTGCTGCAAAGGCATCATCGTAGAAAAAATAGATGAAGTTCTAAAAAAAAGTCTCTAACTTTGCCCTCAGGCAGCTTCTGATAGTTGCAGGTAACATATTGTAAAGATCATCACGAGCATCAGGGCTGATCAATTGAGGAGAAGAAGCTAGCTTCTCTATTAATATGATAACATTTGCATAATGGAGAGCCAAAGCAGCATACCCAAGAGAAAATGGAGGAGGACTTAAAGCCTGATGCCTGAAATTAAAAATAGATACTCTAGTGGGTGTTATGATACTGGATAAAACGAGAACTTTCCGGTCATCTTTCTCAGAAGAATTGGCAAACGTCGAAGACCCTCTAAATGATGATGTATATCTCTGTGCAACCAGTGAATCAGTGCCAGTCATGCAACCAGCCAAGCCAGCAGGATCAAATCCTCTGGCTTTTACTTGATATGGCTTCCCACCATGACTTGATGACTGTGAACGACAGTGCATTTTCTTGTTCTTTAATTTACTCTTGACATCACTCAGGTCTAAATTTGAGAGAGTCCTCCCTAAGAACCTGGACGAGTTGTTCTCAGAAGGATAAACTGGTGTCTGCAGGAGAGCATGGATGGAATTACTATGGAGAAGGCAATCAGCTGGTATGTGTTTATCATTATCAAGCCCCTCAACATGTCCTCGATGATTAACATGATAGACATGCTTGATCCTCCCAGCAATTGTAAACAAAGATCTCAGAAGAAGCCAGACTATATAGTCATATGTTCTAACCCAGGGAGACATCTCTCGGAGATTCTTTACTTCCTGGCGTTGCCACACTACCTTCTGCTTAAATTCGAGCAATTTCACCTGGACTACATCAGCACCAGCTCTCATTCGCCTCGAAGTCTGCTCAAGATCCGCCAACACATCAAGCTCTTGATATAGCTGCTCTGTTGCCGCTACAAATCTGTTCATTTTCTTGACTTTTCTCTCAATCTTCTTCAGCCTATATTGCCATCCATACCATTTGGGATAAACCTCTTCGAGGTCTTCAAAAACTTTTTCAAGATTATGATATTTTTGTTCTGCACATGTACAGCTACTGAATGTGCCACACTTCTCAAATTCTCAATCATCTCAGCAAGAGCATGATCCATAAGATTGTACTCATCCTGGGAAACAAGCTTCCGAATGCCAACTGAGTTTGTAACCTTTTCTCTCAATCTAAGAACGTCCATCAGAAAGAGACCGCCATATATTAACAACTTTTGACATTAATCTCGAGATTTCAAATGACAAAATTCCCCTCACTGGTCTGTCAGGCTCCCATGATATTGTCAACATGAGCTGTCATACAAGTTAATTTAGAATCTTCTTGTACTTATAGAAAGTATATCAGTGTAAATCCCTAAATTATAGCCTTAGATTATGTATTCCTTAGAACAAGCCTTCCGTGTATATATATTATGGTACTCTGCCACTGTAAAGAGGTAGAAAAGAATAAAATCTCTTTTTGACATGGTATCAGAGCCAGGTTCCTAAGATCGTTGCTACCTCCACCCACTGATCCATACTTCTACAGCAACCATGGCAGACTCCAGTCTCGAGGACTGGACAACTAAAATAACAGAGGCCCTGAACAAAGTTCAAATCTCACCTCAAACCCCATCTGATTCCTCCAATGCTCCAATTGGCATTAAGTTGGATGGTTCCAACTATGCCTTGTGGTCTCAAGTCGTTGAGATGTATATCTCAGGAAAAGACAAACTGGGATATATCACCGGTGACTCGGAACAACCGCTCGAAACTGATCCATCATTCCGGAAATGGAGAACTGAAAATGCCATTGTCAAAGGATGGTTGATCAACTCGATGGACCCTTCGTTGATCGGTAATTTTATCCGATTCCCAACTGCTAAACAGGTATGGGACTCAATTGCTATAACTTTCTTTGATGGCACTGATACGTCTCAAGTATATGACCTTCGACGACGTGTAACTCGCATGAAGCAGGCGGGTGGCTCCATTGAAAAATATTATAATGATCTTCAAGGCTTATGGCGCGAAATTGACTTTCGTCGTCCTAATCCAATGAAGTGTCCAGGAGATATTCAGAAGTATAATTCCATCTTACAAGAAGATAGAGTCTATGTCTTTCTTGATGGCTTAGATGATCGACTTGATAAGACTCGAAGTGATGTTCTACAATTACAACCCTTCCCTACAGTTGAGCAGGCGTATGCTCATGTCCGACGTGAAGACATTAGGCAAGCAGTCATGACATCAGGTAGTGACATTGCTCCCGGTGCGGTTATGGCATCAAAAGGATTCAAACCAGGAAAACAAAAATCAAAACCCCAATTTGGAGGTCTGAAATGCACTCACTGTGGGAACCCAAAACATACCCGTGAAACATGCTTTAAGTTACATGGGTACCCTGAGTGGTGGAGTGAGTTCCAGGCTCGGAAAAAATGTGAGGGGACTGATACAAATGAAGACACTGGAAGGGCAGCAATTGCAAGTGGAGACTCTCAATCCTCCCTCACGACTCAACCAGAATCAACAAATCTATTTACCGCCTTCGGGGATCAAGGTAACTGCGGACAAGCGTTGGTCACATGTCATGATCACAATGAAAGCAAGTGGATTATAGACTCTGGGGCTACTGATCACATGACTTTTGATTCCCATGATTTCTCACATAGCACTCAACAAAGGAGAACTTGTATTGCAAATGCCAATGGAGTTCAATACCCAGTCACAGGAGCTGGAACAGTGGCCCTATCCTCATCTATTTCCCTGCACCATACCTTACTTGTTCCATCTTTATCAAATAAATTGCTCTCTGTCAGTCAAGTTACAACTGATCTCAATTGTGTTGTGTTAATGTATCCCAATTTCTGTCTTCTTCAGGATATTCTCACCAAGGAGATCATTGGGCGTGGTACTAAGAAAGGGGGACTCTACTACATGGATGACTTCAGTTCAGGGAAAGCACATCACACTCGGCACACCAGTGATAAAGAACATCAAATTTGGTTTCTACATAAGCGCTTGGGACATCCGTCTTTTGGATACTTGCAGCACCTTTTTCCTACCCTATTTTCTACATTACAACCATCATCTTTTAAATGTGAAACATGTATTGTAGCCAAAAGCCATAGAGTTCCGTACCCAGTAAGCCACACCAAAAGAGACATGCCTTTTTCTTTAATTCACTCGGATGTATGGGGACCCTCTCATGTTACTACTCCATCTGGAAATAAATGGTTTGTTACGTTCATTGATGATTGTACTCGAATGACATGGTTGTATCTACTTCAACGGAAAGAAGAGGTGTTTGGCGTGTTCCAATCTTTTCATGTAATGATTCAAACACAATTTTCAGCAAAAATTCAGACCCTACGTTCCGACAATGGTGGTGAATATGTCAATACAAAATTCAAGACTTACTTTCAGCACCACGGTCTCGTTCATGAAACTTCGTGTTCCCATACTCCTCAACAAAACGGCATCGCTGAGAGAAAAAATAGACATATATTAGAAACAACACGAGCTTTGTTGATTGGAGCACATGTGCCCTCTCGGCATTGGGGTGATGCAGTTACAACAGCCGTATACTTGCTTAATAGAATGCCTTCCAAAATCCTACAATTTCAGACCCCCCTGCAGGCTCTCTCGAGCCATACGTCTCTACCCACGGTGTTAATGCTTCCACCTCGAATCTTTGGATGTGTTGCCTTCGTTCATCTCCATAAAAATCAGCGAACCAAGTTAGATCCATGTGCAATCCGCTGTATTTTCTTAGGCTACGCTATGCATCAAAAAGGGTATAGATGTTTCGATCCCATCACTAAACGTACATACATCACCATGGATGTCACATTTCTTGAAGCAGAGACCTTCTATCCATCGCCTGCCACCAAGTCATCTCTTCAAGGGGAGCCTCCAAATGAAGAGTTGAATTGGCTAGCAACAACATGGCTAGAATCGGAAGGGATCTCAGAACAACCAAATGATGGAAATACTGAGGGAAGGCTGACTGAAGAAAATCCTACAGCTGAAGAACATCGTACAGCTGAAGAACCAACCAGTGATGGCCCCCCTCCTGTAGTACCCGAAGGCCCTTCTCCTGAGAATATCACTGAGGTAAGTTCCCCTGCCATATCTCCTGTTGTTGATAATAGTATTGTACAATACTCCTTGCCTAACAGACATAATCGGGGCAAACCACCAAGCCGATACTCTCCGGAAGTAAAAGATAGAAGATCCAAATATCCTATAGCCAACTATGTGTCCACTCACAGGCTATCCGAACCACTCAAGGCTTTTGCACATAAACTGTCCTCAGATTATATTCCTCAAAATGTAGAAGAAGCACTACGTGATCCACAATGGAGTCAAGCGATAAAAGAAGAGCTGAAGGCCTTAGAAAAAACCAAAACTTGGAAGTTGGTCCCATTACCCGAAGGGAAAAAAACAGTAGGGTGCAAATGGGTCTTCTCAATTAAATACAATGCTAATGGATCCATTGACAGGTACAAGGCGAGGCTCGTGGCGAAAGGGTACACACAGACATATGGTATAGATTATCAAGAAACGTTCTCACCAGTAGCAAAATTAAATACTGTGAGGGTGTTATTATCTCTTGCAGCAAATCTAAATTGGCCCCTACATCAATTTGATGTGAAGAACGCATTTCTTCATGGTAATTTAGAAGAAGAAGTCTTCATGGACATCCCACATGGATACTCGACAAATCCTGATGAGAAAGTAGTATGCAAACTACAAAAAGCACTGTACGGTTTGAAGCAATCTCCCCGTGCATGGTTCAGCCGATTCAGTGCAGCTATGAAAAAATATGGATTCCAGCAAAGTAATTCAGACCATACCCTTTTCCTAAAACACCAATCAGGGAAGGTGACCACACTAATTGTTTACGTAGATGACATGATCATCACAGGGGATGATGAAGAAGAAATCACCAAGCTTCAAAAACAATTGTCGGCTGAATTTGAGATGAAGAACTTAGGAAGACTCAAATACTTCTTGGGAATCGAGGTATCCAGATCAAAACAAGGCATATTTTTATCTCAAAGAAAATATGTGTTGGACTTACTATCAGAGGTGGGGATGTTAGAGTGCAAGCCAGCAGATACTCCTATTGTCCAAAATCATCAACTTGGAATGTATGCCGATCAAGTGCCCACTGATAAAGAAAGGTACCAAAGGATAGTGGGCAAGCTTATCTACTTGTCACATACTCGACCAGACATTGCCTACGCAGTAAGCGTAGTGAGCCAATTCATGCACTGTCCTAGTGAAGCACATATGAATGCAGTAACTAGGATTCTTCGCTATTTAAAGTTCTCTCCCGGGAAAGGACTAATATTCAAAAAAAATAATCACTTGAATATTGATGGGTATACGGACGCAGATTGGGCAGGAAATATCTCTGATAGGAAGTCTACTTCAGGTTACTTCACATTTGTAGGAGGAAATCTTGTTACGTGGAGAAGCAAGAAACAAAAGGTTGTGGCTCTATCCAGTGCCGAAGCAGAGTTTCGAGGTATGGCTAAGGGTACGTGCGAACTACTCTGGTTAAGAAGATTACTAACTGAGATAGGCTTTGCCCCCAGCTCAGAAATGAACTTGTTCTGCGACAATAAGGCAGCCATTGACATCTCTCACAATCCAATCCAGCATGATCGAACTAAGCATGTGGAAGTTGATCGGCACTTCATCAAACAAAATCTTGAAGAGAAAATCATTCGGTTCCCATTTGTCAAGTCAGAAGACCAGCTGGCAGATGTCCTCACAAAGACTGTGTCCAGCAGAAACTTCTACATCTCACTTCACAAGTTGGGCATCACTGATATATATGCACCAACTTGAGGGGGAGTGTCAACATGAGCTGTCATACAAGTTAATTTAGAATCTTCTTGTACTTATAGAAAGTATATCAGTGTAAATCCCTAAATTATAGCCTTAGATTATGTATTCCTTAGAACAAGCCTTCCGTGTATATATATTATGGTACTCTGCCACTGTAAAGAGGTAGAAAAGAATAAAATCTCTTTTTGACAGATATGTTCTTGCACGAAATCTTCCAAATATTATTGAACCACGTCTCGGTCACATTTTCTCTCACCATCCCTTCAAATGTATGAATGCAACCTACCTAAGCAAGAAGAACCTCAAGAAGTTTGACATCATATGTATCAATATCCAGCAATATAGGACTTTTAAATGTAGTAAAATAAACCAGATTACTTTAAAGTCGAAACTATGATTTAATTAAGTCATCCAATCATAACCCGTCAGAAATCTAAATTTATACAACCATTTTGAATTTTGGATCAGGCACGGATAACCAACATTAGCATCTTCCTTCGATTCAAATATAACACACCGATATCATGAAAAAACAAGTACACGTGAGAGTCACAGTAAGGAATGAGATTTCAATCCTGTACCTCGCTATATCCTCAGAAACCAGAGTTTCCTCAATATCACAAAAATTAATGCAGAAAAAGGCCAAAAAAACAATCAAATAAATAACAAAAACCAAGTATGACATGTATACTAATGGATTTATTTTTGATATAGTTTTATAGTGACAACAATTTGAGTAAAATGCGGTATAAAAGATGGCCATATTACAATGACTGGTGTGAAATTTTTTGGACATGAACATGCTGAGAATTTTACAGATGATGTTCAGGGTGTACTAAATATGGGTGAGACTGGAGGTCATGATATGAATGATGGGTTGGAAGATTAACTTTATACCATTGAGGACAATGTTGCACTCATCTCTGGCATGCATCCGAGTTCGATAGGTGCCACTAGTTCCAAGAAACGGAAGCATCAAATGCTAGGTGATGACATATTTGTGGAGGCAATTAACAGGTTCACTGATATAGTTAAAAATATTGGCCAAGATCAGGAGATATCAAAAGGAACAAAGGAAATATTTGATGCACTAGGGATGCTTCCATATCTGACAGTGGAGAATTGAATCATTGCAGCTGAGATGATGGTGGAAAAACCAAACAAATTGTCTCTTTTCTTCAGTCTTCCCCATGAAGCGAGACTTGTGCAAGTAATGAGGCTTCTGAAATCTGTTTGACATCTATTGCACATCATATTTCAATTGGGGTACTATAATAAACTTTGTTATGGTATATTTGATGGATTTTATGGGTTATGATACTGTAGTTCCACTGTATTGTGCTGAAGTCTTTGCATGGTTGTTTTGAAGCTTGCACTTTTATGTGTGTGGATTTTGGAACACTGTATTGTGTGCAATAATATGTAGATGATTGGTCTTCATGTATCTTTTACGCTATCTCTGAATAAATTTATATTTGAATCTTGATGAGATATATTGCTATGATATTTAAGAAAAAACTTGTCAAGAACACTTAAACAAGGGATGATATCAAAAATATCCTAAAATTTATTTAAATATTAAATTTAGAAATCGTATTTAGACCAAAACTTATAATCTATAGTTCTATACTATATTATTAAGTGCGAGACTCTTATCTTATGTTTGGAAGCAATGATTTGACGGGATGTGTGGGGATTTGTTTTAAGCGTTTGGTTAATTGGATTTAAAAAATGGAATTGGATTTTTTGGGATTTGACTGGATTTCATTATGTATAAACAAATCTTAACAAAAATGGTCAGATTTGATGGGATTTGAATTTGAATAAAACTAAAAAACATTCATAACAAATTTTTTTTAATTATTATCCTTCTACCATCTTTATATGTAATGGTTGGATTAAATGACAAATTTATTTATTTTTATTTTGTATATTTGATTCTTGGCAAAAACTTGTGTGAGACGGTCTCACGGGTCACATTTGTGATACGGATCTCTTATTTGGGTCATCCATGAAAAAGTATTACTTTTTATGCTAAGTTTATTACTTTATATTGTGAATATGGGTATGGTTGACCCATCTCACAGATTAAGATTCGTGAGACGGTCTCACATGAGACCTACTCTTGATTCTTTAGATCTATTCTTATAGTTGCCATGAATATTGAACAATTCTTTATTCAATAATAATTTATTTTTCTATTTATAAAATTAAGATGTGGTTGAATATTTAATTTTGAAATAATTTATTTCGTATAATTTAAATTTGAATATTTAGATGGACAAAAACTTGTGTGAGACGGTCTCACGGGTCGTATTTTGTGAGATAGATCTTTTATTTGGGTCATCAATGAAAAAGTATTACTTTTTATGCTAAGAGTATTACTTTTTATTGTGAATATCGATAGGGTTGACCCGTCTCACAGATAAAGATTCGTAAGACAATCTCACAAGAAACCTACTCATTTAAATGTTATGTTTGATTATTTTATTTTAATAAATCATTTTGTGTTCGTTCAGATTAGTTAATTAATTATATAAATGTTTATGTAGTTTGTATAACACAAATATATAAATGAAATAATAATTAAAAATATATGATAGAATTAATTTTAATTTTTCAGTTTCTAAATAATGTGAATAATATGTTTTAAATCTTGATTTTTGTAAAAGATAATTAAGATTATTTTAGTAAAATTTTGAATTTCCAAATTCAAATTTTGTTTTTTTCCAAATAAGAAATGAATTTTAAATAGAATTTTTAAATTTCAAATCAAACACCAGATGTAATTCTAAATTCATGAATTTCCAAATCCAATTCTAATTCCAAATCCAAAATTTTAAGCATCCAAACAACATTTGTTTAGAGTACACCAAAATATTTATTTCCATAATTACTCTTCTTACCATACTAAAAACATCATCAAGTTACACTTAAATAAAAAAATCTAAACAAAACATCTCTTTTAAATCGAACAACTCTTCTAAATTGAAAATAATTTCGTGTTAATTGTTTAATATTATTGATCAAATTAAAAATAATCATAACACATGCAACGCGTGTCCATCTTTCAGGTCATTTCCAACCACAAAATCTATTTTAGTGTAAATTTTACACTAAAATAGTGTGATTTTTGCACCAAATACAACGTCCATCTCCAACCCATTTACTTCAAATCTTGCACCAAAAAAAATATTATCGAAATATTCTTTTTATTTTACATATATTAATTATTATATTTTAATATCTATTTTTAAATTTTTTTAATTAAATATTTCAATTTTTATTATTAAATATCTAATTATTAAAATAATATAATAAATATTATACTATTATGTAAATTTATCTAATTATTAAAATAATATAATAATATCATATTATTATATAAATAATATTAATAATTTTTAATATAAATATTTATAATTAAAAAAACAAAAAAATAAAAATAAAACCCCTCTGTGCCGCGCCATTTTGGCGCAGAGCTCCCCGGAATGGAGCTGCGCTATTTTGCATTGGAGAACACACCTAGACTATTTTGGCGTGAAATGCCATTTTAGTGCAGGGTTGGATATGCCCTAATTTAAATAATAGATCAAAACTGATTAATTTTTTGGAAACATATAATTATTGAATGCATACATATTTTTTTCTTTACTTTAAATTTTATTTTACCATTTTTTATTTCATTAAACGTTATATAAATTGTCAATTTAAGTTGCCAACAAATTTACATTACGTAGGTTTAGAGATTATTAAATAAAAATTGTAATTTTGCATATGTGGTAAGGATAATTTAGATATTATATTACAAAACATAAATTTAATCTATCTTATTAAAATCCTACCAAACACTTTTATCATAGTATCTTATTTAACCATTTTTACCCACTCATCTCATAATGCGTACTAAGTGGTACCCAATATTCTAATTTATACGATAAAGTCTTATCAAGACTTGGCGATGGACACGTTCTACCTAATCGTTCATATTCAAGAAATCCATTGTTATTATTGAAACAGAGTTAGAACAACATTATAGATTAGATGCCACTAATCGTACTTTTTATGATAATAATTGATCATACACACCAATCTTTAAAGTCTTAAATACGTTTTCTAATTTGATTAAATTTTCTTGGCAAAAATTTGTGTGAGACGATCTCACAGATCGTATTTTATGATATTGATATCTTATTTGGGTCATCCATAAAAAAGTATGACTTTTTATGCTAAGAGTATCTCTTATTTTGGTCATCCATAAAAAAATATTATATTTTATGCTAAGAGTATTAATTTTTATTGTGAATATCAGTAAAATTAACTTGTCTCACCGACAAAGATTAGTGAAAATGTCTCTCAATTTTCTCTTCACTTGATTTTTTCCTTCCTAAGAACCTATTCTATTCTATTCGAAAGTTTATTGTTCGATTTTAAAGAAAGTTAAAGCATATACTTGAAACTAGATATTTAGGATAGATTCCACCAAAGAAACTTTTGTTGGCCATAACCAAAACATAACACCAAACATAACACGAGCAAACAAACCATATATGATGATGCTTTACAAACCCAAACCTTATTTTTTAGCATATCTTATTTCTCATATAACTATTGAGCTTCTAACTATCAGAAGAACTTGAATCAGCAGCAAAACTTGACCCTCTCTTCGCAAAGTTACCGACGATTCTCGCATAATATTTCCAATCGGGATGCGACGACGATATGGCAGGCCGGCCGATTGGATGATCTTTCACATAAGAAGGAACATCCCCATCTGCATCAGCAAGACCATCTAAGAATTTTCTCAGCTCACCATTTGGACCTGAATAAATTCAAAACACATGACATATTATCTATCTTTTGGTGCATATATGAAATAATGATGAACAAATCAGCCTGGTGTATATAAGGTTTAGGAACTCAGTCTTTACCCAAGAATGCATCTTTAGTGTCGTGTTTCTTGTATGGATCTGGGAAAATAGCTGTGTTAGGCTGCAAACAGGAGTAAAACAGTCATCGATCAAAGGGCTTCTTCTAAAATTTAGAAGTGGCAAGGGTAAAACAAAATACCGGATTCAGAAGACAGGTGTGAGGCTCATCATCGATGAGCAAAGTGTTGGAAGATGAATACTGCCCTTTATTAATGTATTTCTTTTCCCACAGATCTTTTAGATTTTTCAGAAACAGAGGCTTTTCTGGTTTGTTTATGCAGAAAAATCCAGAATCAATGCATTCTTCTTGACTCTACAAAACAAACGATTTGGATTTTGAATATATATTACCATCCAAGGATCTATTTCGTAAAACTATAATTGCGTATAGAAATTGGTATACATGTATTTCTTGAAAATAAACTTACCCACACGAACAGTAGTTTGCTTCTCATCCCACCAGTTATAATGTTCAAAGCACCGTCTATATTGTGACTGTTCGTTTCCGAAGCAAAATAATTCATGAATCATATAACACAGATTATATATTGATTTTTTAACCGAATAATTAAAAAAAAGTAGAATAACTTGTTTTGCGCTTACTCTCTTGCAGAGGACCATATCCCGACATCAAACCGTTCAAAGCAAAATTTCAAGAACTCCGTGCAAAATGGCCTCTTGAAAACTGTTTGAAGCCAAAACGAATGACCAAATCCCACGAAGAATAATAAATGAACACAAGTTAAATATAAGATTTTAAATTTCGGGCCAGCTTACTTAGAAACTTGCCGTAAATTGTATCGGGGCGCAACCCTCGAACGGTGCTCTTATCCCTAACATGAACCCTGTGCACCAGAAGCCCGCCAAGACACAGCACAAGAAGCTTTTTTTTCGGCCCGAGACTCAGCTTATCCAGGGGAAGACCGATATCATCGGACTCAGAATCCTGTTCATCCTCGCTACTTTCATCGGAAATCAACTTCTTTAGTTTTGACGTCTCGGATTTTTCCTCGGCCATTTCAGAGAGTGCAGAGTTTTTTTGTCAGAGATAAATAGCCACCTAGACGATTTATATATACCGAACGAAAAATGATTTTTAATTTCTAAATCATTGATAATTATCCTAAAATTTTTATTATATGATATTATTATTTAAAAGAGTTTAATTTTAATAAGCTTTTGTTGTTCATATTTTGTAGGAAAAAACTCTAAAATAAAATAAATCTATGTAAAGAGGAGGATATAATGGTTGCAAAATACTTTTGTACGACGAGAAATATTATCAGAGAGAAATCAGAGAGTCGTGCATTTGAAGATTGTTGTTGTTATCGTACAAGTATTTATAATTGTGTGAAATATTTTTTATGCTAAGAGTATTACTTTTTAGGCAAAAGGTTGTGTGAGACGGTCTCACGAGTCGTATTTTGTGAGACGGATATCTTATTTGGGTCATCCATGAAAAAGTATTACTTTTTATTGTGAATATAGGTAGGGTTGACCCGTCTCACAGACAAAGATTTGTGAGACTGTCTCATAAGAGACCTACTCTACTTTTTATATTGAATATCGATATGGTTGATCGTTGACACGTCTCAGAGATAAAGATTCGTGAGACCGTCTTCGCATATACCTATTTTTTATATATTGATGTGTCATATTATTCTACTATGTGTTATTAAGTTCACGCATTTTATGTTAAACAAAAATGGCATATACCAATTAAACTGGGACAGTCAATATGCTCTGTGACGTCACAGAGCTGATGCACGCACAGAAATCTCATTTGGACTGTGCGGCGATTGGTTTGAGGGGAAAAAAAACAAATATTGGTTGCAAATTAAATAATGTTTGTCAATATATATAATAATAAATTAAAAAGTTTTCCAGTCATGTATCGTTAAATTTGTATGATTATGTGGTTAAAAAAAATTCATGAAATACCCGTATATTTAACAATGTGATTATAAAAAAATTAACAAATGATATTCGTCATTTCTAAGTTTATGGTTTTGAGTTTTGTATTATTTTTATATATTTAGTTTTCACTAGTTCCTAACATATTCAATAAAATATTTTTTTATATATAATATTATATTTTTCAAATTTTAAAAAAAAAATCGTAAAGAATTTTTGGTATATCGACTCTCCATGAGTAGGTCTCTTGTGAGACGGTCTCACGAATCTTTATCTGTGAGACGGGTCAACCCTATCGATATTCACAGTAGAAAGTAATATTCTTAGCATAAAAAGTAATACTTTTCATTGATGACCCAAATAAGATATTCGTCTCACAAAATACGACCCGTGAGATTGTCTCACACAAGTTTTTGCCCTCCATAAATTGCTATTATTATTATTGTTATCTTAATTAGAACTTTAATATAAATATTTTTAAAATGTTTTAAAATTTTTAAATCAAATTTATACTTCTAATATATGACAAAAAATTTTATTTTTGAAAAATATTTATTTATTTTTAAAAATTTTGATAGACAAAATAAAATATACTTTTTAAAATATTTTTTTCTATTCTTTTTATTAGTAACAATTCCATCCAACAAAGATAAAGAAGTCAATTTAACGACAAAAAATTGTTATATTTATTTGAGTGTTATTTCATATGACACAAACATCTTCTATATAATGATTTGTATAATAATATTTGAAATAAAAAAATGCTAATTATATTATATCAATACTTTTAAATAATTATTCAAAAGTTAATATTTGTTAATTTTAATCATTAATTAAATAAAATAATATTATGTACATATCACGAGTGAAATACTAATACATGATTAAAATTGACCTTTACGTAAATTAAATCATCATTATTCTACATATTCCCCGTCAAAATAAGTCACAAGGGCGATAGAGTAAAGCTGTGAGGTCCTCAAAATCAATTGACTCCCTTTGTTTTGTGCGTTGCAAAATTATTTGCTTCTGCTTTTGTTGCTTTTGCTTTTGAATTTAAATCTTTATGAATAACATGCCAATAATCATGGCTTCATTGAGAGTAATTATTAGTCATCAATAATCACTTTTAACCAAACACAATTATCTCCGATGATCATTCCGACTATCAAATTAATTTACACCCATTATTATTATTATTATTATTATTATTATTATTATTATTATTATTATTATTATATGGTTAGGTTGAAATCAATTTGCAACTAAAGTATTATTTATTGTGAAATATTAATAATTGTTAAATAAAGATCATTCTACTGTGTTTTTGTTGTCTCTCTATTTTAAAAAAAAAAAAAAAAAACTTATGTGAGACTGTGTAACGAGTCAATTTCATGATACGGGTCTCAAACACAACCGATTAATGAAAAAATATTACTTTTCATTTTAAATATGAATCAATATGATCAATTTCATGGATATAAATTTATAAGATTGTCTCATAAGAGACGTACTCCTCTCATTTTTTTTCTCTGGAAACGAATCAAGAACATTCCTCTTGGGTGATTAGTTTTTTGTTTTTTCTCCAAGACTTGATAAATTCCCTTCGAGCAATTTTTTTTTAAGGAACTGACCTTTTTTTTCTTGTCTTTCTTCTTTCTTTCTTTTTTTATATAAAAAAAAAAAAAAAACCTGAAACTCTACAAAAATTTTGAATTCAAAATTCTAGGGCTACCAGCCGTACTGGGTTTACATGGACTTCACCCTTTGGGCCAACTTAACGGATATCCATCTAAAGCCCAACTGATACCTGGGGATTATAGGCATTTCAATTATGATGGATTAATAACAGAATTTAATCGATATAAAGTTTAATATTTATTTTAAAACATAAATTTTTATTCTTAGAATCATTTTAGAGTCAATTTAATACTATTTTTGTGCTACAGTGATCTAAAGAAAAATGTTTATGAGACAATAAATGACTATTTTAAAAATATGATAGAAACGACATGAAAAATGCAATTTCGTTAAAAAAATGTTAGTAAAATGCAAATTTGCTGCACTTATTTTGGTAAAACGATATTTTATTTATTAGAGATGCTTAAAGAAGGTGTACGTAGCATGGTCGAATTTATATAAAATAACTTCAAACTTCTTTCCATTGATTTATATAAAAAGTTTACAAATATATTATATATTATCAATGATACACAACAGTCCTTAACAAAGGGGATGTAGCTCAGATGGTAGAGCGCTCGCTTAGCATGCGAGAGGTACGGGGATCGATACCCCGCATCTCCATTTTTTGGGTTTTCAGCACTTGAAAAAAGTCGATGAACATAAAATATAAGACATTTTTTAAACTGGTTACAAAATATATTTGAAATGTTAAAATTATTTTTGTATTTGTAACCCAATATATAACTCTTGATTGTATAATTTTTAATTTGTTGAATACTTATTTATGCTTAATTTTGTAACGGTCATATTTTATTTATTTTGTGTTTTATTGTTGCAGATTTGCCAAATGCATGATTCTAAGTGTAGAGATGTTGAAAATCCAATACGAATTTAACAATTAAAATAAATATTTTATTCCAACACATTTTATCTAATGAAATAGGTAAATTTTAATAAAATTTATTACGAGAGTTTGACGGAGCATTTTTTTAATTTCGATCAACTATTTTAAAAAAAAATGAATTCTTCATTTTCTTAAAAAATCATTGACTAGATTTATTTTATAAATTTCGCGAGTTTAACTTGCATGTTATAAACAGTTATTCTCTCAAGTTTTTAAAAAATAATATTTCATCTGACGTAACATAGAATCTCCATGCATGCAAATTCCGGGGATGAAAGCTTAATGATAAGAGTATACTGCTCATATTACACCTTTATTCCCCATTAGAGGATGTTAAATTCACATTGTAAAAGAGTGATATTTTAACTAACTGTATTGTTGTGACAAATTCTATGAGCTAAGCTATCGACCAGTCAAAAGTTGTTCATTGTTCACTTTATATTTTCCCGCAGGTTTGTTTGCATCCGGGGATTTGACAGAAAAACGAGAGCACCACGCCCCCTCATTGCCAGATTGCACTTTCCCGCTAGCAAATTAGGCGGAGAGAAAGGAAAAACAAGTGCGAATTAGATGGAAGTTGCACTTGACGACAAATTATAAATTATGTGACGAGCAGTGATAGATTATTACAACAGAATACCTCCATAACTTGGATTTCGTAAACAATGGAAATCAAATATCCGTTGAAATTTGTTAACTTGTTTCAACTGTAATGGATGTTGTATCATGTGAAAATGATTTTCCTTATAAAAATGAAGTACTCATAACTCATACCACGCAATACTCAGGTGTGGTACCTGGAGCCCAATGCACCAGACTACGAATCCACTCCAACGCCTTAAGTGCCCTCACCACTGTCGTATGAATGCCTGGTGCTTTCCTACCAGCACCCCAGTCGCTGGCAAAACTCGGAAAATCATACTAAACACCCAGGGCATCCGAACAGAATTACTTTGTGTATGAACACAAGTACAGAACATTTCCCCTTCATTTGTTCTTTGCAGTTTTCCTCCTCTCCTGTGCCTCTCAAGTCCGTGTTGGTCAGCAGGGTCCTTCTAATGCTATTGCTTGATGAGTATCAAAAACTGCTAAAAATCAAGGCAATTTAATTTTCAGCAAGATTCAGAAGTCAAAGCATCCCAGAAGTAATTAATCAGCTGCCCTTGTTTTTAATTTCTGATAGTTAGCTTTTAAATTTTAGGCATCTAACACAGGCAGTCCTCAAAGTAACCCGTAAGTCTACACAACACCCTGCATTAAAGCCAAACTAAAGTAAAAGCTCAACATTGGATCAAATATCCCAACAACTGTATGTTCAAGTGCATCAGCATCACTCGCATTACAATCTCATAATCACTGTGGTTTCCTAACATGACTGATTACGCGTTGCCTTCGACAAAAAAAAAAAGATAATCAGGAATACGAACACAACCAAAATGTATTCCATATGCAAAAACTCGAAAGATAAACAGTTACCGATGAAATTTTACCTGCTGAATTTGTATTTGAAAACTGATCGAGAACATTGGCTTACGTGTTTTCTTTCGATGAATATATTAGAGAAGACGCATACCATTTGAATCACGCACAACTCGCCCCTCGGAAGGATTTGGCGTGAAACTTCTAGTAGACCGTGTTTGTGCTCGGAGTTAGATTTGGAACCTGTTGTTGCTTGCGATCTATGGCCTTCCCTCCTCTTTTGGATTCCGTTTTCGAATGCGCGTACCTCGGCGGGTAAGATAATGGACGCGGGGTAGTAAAAAATGGGCCGACGGTTTATATTTAGGGCTCTCTTGAGACCCATTGAAACTTGCTTTATTTCCTTATTTTACCGTAAGGTCCATGTTTTGGTATGGTACTTGAATAAAATTATGCATAATTAAACAAATAAAAAAAGTTAATTTTGAATTTTATTTTTTGCTACATATAAATTGAGCTGATCTTAACTTTATGATTGAAATATAACCTCCTATATAAAATGGTGATTATAGTCCATATCTCGTTAAAGATTAAGTTATCATCGATCCGGACAGTACTCGTAGTTTCAAGCAAGAACGTCCATAGTAACGCATTTCACTTCATTTTTCAATTACACCTTACTCTTTATTTTTATATATACAATCAATAAAATTTGTCTGAGATCATTTCATTTATTATATAAACAAAAAAACCTACATGGACTATCTCAACTTGTCACTAAACTTGCACCGACCAATTGAGCACCACTCACCAAATTATGCTTTGAGATTATAACATAACTAATGCTAGCTAGTAGGCTCTTGTTATTTTATTGCCTCTCTTTCTTGTATGATTTCAACCTTAAATTTTTTTTTTTTTTATTATTATTATATGTCCAATTGCAAATACTAAAAACCGCTGCCGTCGAATTCAAGTGTATTGCCTCAATAATGTTGTCTTTGTGCGTATCGGCCTTCACGATATTTGAACTCCCCAGACCCACTAGTTTGGGGAATATACGAATACCCCCAATAATGACGATTATTATAATCGTGTTTTAACCCACTTGCGAGGAAAATGTGGATGGTGAATGAATTGCTCGAGAAATTGCAAATTTTCTAATGCAACCATTGCTAACACAGCTAAGCTCTCGCATCCAAGCAATGATTTCACTCTGTGAGGCAAGATAGATATACAGACACACTATCAACTAAATTTCTATAAATTCGGATGACGAGAATCTGGGATGGATTTGAAAGTGTTATTCTACCTTGCTTGAGCTCAATTGACATATATTTTAGTGCCGGAGAGAATGGGCAATCCAAATATTTTTTCTCTTCAGTCTGAGTTAAATTTTACGTGAAAAGTTTAATGATAAAAAATCAATGAGTTAAAGGTATAGAATTATTAAAAATCTTTATTTACAGTCGAGTATTTGAACCGGAGACATTAGAACTCGTTGAGAGGAGCTTGAGTCAAACTTTGAAGAACCACTCCCAAGCTGTTTGGTTGTCTTGCACTGCATTAACGGTTAGGAACTATTTTGTGGGCTCACATAATTTGAGTACATGTACATAGACATATTATCTAATAAAATACTTAATAAGGTGATCTAATTAATTATAAGTTTTCGAGGTATTAAATAAATTGGTATGATCAACCTTATGTGTAGATACTCAGTTTTAATTAAATATTATATGATAGGTCGAAGACTGCTAAGATTATATTCTCTGAGACACGGAGAATTACACAGAATGTATACAATACACATATTTTAGATATCTCTTCTTCTCCCATCTGAGTCAAGAACAAGGTGATTGATTATCTGTTGGCTTGAAAAATTCATGACTGCGACGCTAGATCAATTATTGGATTCTAGTACGTGTTTACTGTTAATTATAATTTCCATTAAAGTTTCAAACTAAAAAAAAACTTAGGTTCCCCAAGATAATTTATAAATAATAAATACACATAAAAACAAGCTTTATGATTGTCATCTAGCAAGTAATTAAACAACATATGAACATTTTCCTTTTAGTTATTATACTTTTAAATGGTGTTATATCAGTATATATAAAAAATAAAAAAAAACAAAAGTGTTATTTTCTTTTATTCATTTACCCATTAATGAGATGGTGAAACATCATATAAAATAAAATAAATGAGGTGGTGAACAGTTATTTTCAAATGCGTCTTATGTTTAAGTAGACGATAAAAAATAGCTCGAAAACACATTCAGTTTTATAAAATTTCGTGTTAGACAAATCTACTAAAGTAAAATATTATACAATATTGTTGTTTGCACAGAGAAATCGTGCGGGTGTTTTGGACACAAAATCGTGTCAAATAAATAATCTGTCTTTCTAAATCTTTTGCTATGATTTGTGATGAATGATGCGTTGTTGTCCAAATTCTGAACTCCATTCTTCTTTTGTTTCATTGTTGTCCGGTGCTTCCTTCACTTTCCCACAATTATCCATCGTACCTTAACTTCCCAGTCCATAGTTTGGTCCGACTTCTCAAAATTCCGAACATTCCCCTCGACCTAGTGGGCCTTTGATGTATGCTCATGACATTGAATTTCGGTTCCAATTCCAATCGTTGTAGCGTGGCATTATTGCAGTTTTCTCATGTTTAGCATATTGTTTTTAGTAAATTGGTTATTGTCATATCTTTGTTGTTGTTTTATAAGTGAAAATAAAATTGAAATAGATTTAATGGATTCATTGATACATTTTTTTTTTTTTGGTTTTTATATAAAATAATAAAAGGCCATTTCATCATTACAAATATTCTCATTCAACTCCTATCATTTATTTTGGAGTAGGTCTCTTGTGAGACTGTCTCACGAATCTTTATCTGTGAGACGGGTCGACCCTGCAGATATTAATAATAAAAAGTAGTACTCTTAGCATAAAAAGTAATATTTTTCATGGATTACCCAAATAAGAGACACGTCTAACAAAATACGAAATGTGAGACCGTCTCACACAAGTTTTGACATTTATTTTGTATTATCGGTCATGAAATTGGAATCAGCTTGGTATTAGCAGTTCCATTCCAGTTTTCATTTCTTATTATATCAATAATATGAATAAGAATCTAAATATCATTCTATTCCGAAACTGATTTCATTATTGGCAAAAACTTGTGTGAGACGATCACACGGGTCGTTTTTTGTGAGATGGATCTCTTATTTGGGTCATCCATGAAAAGTATTACTTTTTATGCTAAGAGTATTATTTTTTATCGTGAATATCGGTTGATCCGTCTCACAGATAAAGATTCGTGAAACCGTCTCACAAGAGACCTACTATTCATTATTATTTTACTTCTCGATTCGTACTAATCATGCCTTTAAATTTTTTTAAAATTATTTACATAACTTACACAAAATAAATTCATTTCATTTCTCTATTTATTTCATCTACTTATTTATCATGCAATTTTACTAATCACAATTGATTTCAAATCATTAGAATATCGAAGTCATCTAAAAAAGATGATTTTGAAATGAAATTAATCTTAGGTAAATTTCAAATCTATAAAAATTACAATTGCATTTACATAAATTAACAAAGTGATGAATTTGAAATCCACATAACATAAATTTACATAAGCAATCAACAAATAAATAATTGAGGGGAAGTTCAAGTTGGTGTAGTGAATGATCGAATATTGATCAATAGTTATGAATTTGAATATTATATTCTAAAATTTGGATAAAATTATTTCATAATTGCACTAAGAATGTTTCCAAAAACAATGCAATCAAGTTTCAATTGTTTACCAGTTGCTTTAGGTTAAATATAAAATATGAATACACAACTATATAAGTAAAAATAAAATAATTATTATTTTAATTATGAGGTGCGGCGGGACTCTCACTCAAATTGCATCCACACCATATCATGCCGTGCGGTGTATTTTTTGATCACGGTTTTATTTAGTAAATTGAAAATAACAGCGAGATAGTTCGATTCGGGGCGATTTTTTAAATAATTTGACCAGTTCTAGGTCACCTAGTGTCACACACACATATAGATCTGATCGACATATATACAGTTCTGATATGATGCATACTCACTGTACACACTTATATGAACATCGACGACGTGACACTCATTTATTAGATTTGAAGAAACAAAGAAAAATTATACATCTAATAAGTACATGTCATTTTATCGGTGTTCATATAAGTGTGCACGATGAATGTAAAATCAAAACCATATATATAATTATTTCAAACACAACTTTGAATTTTGTCTAATCAATTTGAAGTTCATCATCGCAAGATTCATTAATGGCAAGCACAACATAATATTTTTCTTCTCTTGAAACAAATTTGTTTTAAAAGAAAATTGTAACAAATCTTTTTAACAAATATTATAAATTTAAAATCCGAAAGAATATTTCGATTAGTCCATTTGCCAAAAGCACGCCCCCTCTCCATCAAACGCAAGACGAAACGAAAAAGGGAGACAAAGTGGAGCCAACACAATATATAGTATAGGGAGAGACCGAGAGAGCGATAAAACCATGCCATGGCGGTTTTTCAAATTCCTTGATTCGATTTCGTATATCAATCTGTAGAAATCCATGGGAATGCCTGGCAGACGATCGAATTATACTTTGTTAAGTCAAATTCCCGACGAATCACTGTACCAGCCACCTATATCTGCCGCAGGTGGAGGAGTAATGGTGCAGCAGCCGTCTTACTACGAGCCTCAATCTGGAGATAATAATAAACAGAAGATGGACAGGACTGCATTTGACTGGGATCCGATTGATCAGCGGATGATTCAAGCGCAGCCACCGCAAAACCGGATCGGAACGACGGCGTTTCCTTCGTCTTTTGGGTTGCAGAGGCAGTCTAGCGGGAGTAGCTTTGGTGAGAGCTCTATTTCTGGAGACTATTATGTTCCTTCTCTGTCTAACCCCGAGGTGACGTCGGGTAACTTGAATGACGGTGGCGGCGAGTTGTGGGTGAAGGCGGTGGAGGTATCCGGTGGAGGTGGTGGAGAGTCGTCGTCTTCGAAAAGCTGGGCGCAGCAGACGGAGGAGAGTTACCAATTGCAACTGGTTCTAGCTCTTCGTCTCTCCTCAGAAGCTACATGTGCTGATGACCCTAATTTCTTGGATCCTATTCCCGACGAATCCACATCACGCGCTTCCTCTTTCTCCGCTTCTGCTGAGGCCATTTCCCATCGGTTTTGGGTAAATAAAGCAACGTTGGTTTCTTTAATGAGTTTTTTTCCCTCCCCCGACTATCTATGGAAGTACTTTCTTTTCTGGGCGGATGAATTATACAAGGATAATGTACTCGACAAAGAATTGTTTGATTGGGTGGCAAAGTGTTTGTATGCTCAAAAGTATATCACTCCAGTAGCACGAGTACCCCAAATTCATTTAAGATATTAGTTTAATCTAAAGATGAAATTTTAGACTTTTTATTGAAATCTATGAATTTATGTAGTTTAAGAATATTATATTGATCCCTGTAAGACAGTCGAGTTCAATTTGCCGCATGAGATATGGGTAGAAAATGAAACAAGGATTGCAAGGTTTTTCAGCTCCTCAAAGTATACCACTTGTCTGATACTCAAGTGAGTTTTCATGCACATCACAAATTGTCCGAGACTTGGAGATTTAGTTCGGTGGCTGCTTTGATTGGTGTTGTAAATTGAGTAAAAAGTAAGATTTGACAATTAGGGTTGAAGCTATGGTGTAGGTGACTGTAAGAACATTTGTTATCGCCCTCTAGAATCTAGGCACAGAGGATATAATTTCTAACATATTGATTTTTGGGCAACGGAGGATTAACAAGCTGTCTTTTGTGCATGTTGAGAGATTATATAATTATGTGCTTGTAATTAATAAATTAGGCATGAATATCCATGTGGCCATGAATAGATTGATTGCTAGAATATAGAGGCATACCATTCTGACCCTTTGTCTTTATAAAATATATAACGTGGTGGTCAGATTCAGACACAATTCTCCCTTGGTTTGGTGCTCTGAATCCAGATTGAATGAACACTTAAAATCAGAACAATAGGCTTTTAAGAAGTTGAGGTTCTTATTAGTTCTCACACGGGAAAATAGGTTAAATGAATAATAAATTTGGAACTGATGACATGGTTAAAATTTGCAACGAGATTTATATTCCAGAATCTCAAGGGTTTGTCTTATTGATAGCTTGATCAAGTTGGCTTTGTTATGGTGCATTGCGTAATTAAATAAAATATCTGTAGCAAATTTTGGTTTAAGTTCTGCTATACCTTTCTACAATTACTACATGTCCTTATTTTCATTCAATTGCTTTAATTTCAGGTAAATGGCTGTTTATCATACTTTGATAAAGTTCCCGATGGATTTTACTCTATTCGTGGGATGGATCCCTATGTTTGGGCAGTGTGCTCTGATCTTCAGGAAAGTGGCCGTATGCCATCTCTTGAATCACTGAAATCTATTGATTTTGACAGTGTCTCTTCAGTTGAAGTGATTTCAGTTGATCGAAGAGGTGATCCCAGCTTAAGAGAGCTACAGAATCGGATTCATAACATGTCATCTAGTAGTATCACCCCCAAGGAAGTTGTTGACCATATTTCAAAGCTAGTTTGCAATCATATGGGGTGAGCATAGTTCCCATTGAGGATTCCAGTAAACCTTTATCTTTTATATTGCATAAACAATTACATTTTGTTGTCTTTGTTAGGGGTGCTACTTCTAAGGGCGAAGATGACTTAATATCCATATGGAAAGAGAGCAGCGATGACTTAAAAGATTGTTTGGGGTCAATTGTGCTCCCCATTGGTAGCCTGTCTGTTGGGCTATGTAGACATCGTGCGCTGCTATTCAAGGCAAGTTTTGATTATATATCTGTCAATTATTTTGTCTATTGTAGTTGCATAGTCTGGAAGTGCAATTTTTTGGTGGCATCAAAATACCCACATGATGTTTACATGTGACACATAATCTATCATTGTCCCATTTTTAGGTTTTCACCATTTTCTATTCAATAAAATTTCTCCGATTCCCTAAATTCCTGTCTACTTTTGAGATTATTTTCCAGCCTCCACTTGTAATGTATTGACTCATGCGATTCTTCTGTCATCTTATTCTGTTACGAGCTGTTTTCTTTGTTAATTTATCATTCGGTAGAGAATTGGAATTGCAACCAATACATTATCATTCTATCATACTGACAGGTTTTAGCTGATATTATTGGTTTACCATGCCGAATTGCAAAAGGTTGCAAGTATTGTACCAGAGAAGATGCTTCCTCATGTCTTGTTCGATTTGGTCTCGATAGGTTTACTTACTACTTTTAACTTGAGCCATTCTCATTAATCTTCAGTTATTTTTATTCTTGAGGTTGTTAGGTAAGCTACATCGTTGGTAGAAGATGTCTTTTATCTGGTCTTATGTGTTACAAATAGAGGTTTGCACTTGCTATGACAAAATAATTGTTTTGCCGCCACAGGGAATATCTTATTGATTTGCTTGAGAAACCAGGATGCTTATGTGAGCCTGATTCGCTGCTAAATGGTCCTTCCTCTATCTCAATTTCTTCACCATTGCGCTTTCCACGATTCAGGCAGGTGGAACCAACAATTGATTTCAGGTCACTGGCGAAACAGTATTTCTCAGACTTTCAGTCCCTCAATCTCGTGTTTGACGATTCTTTACCAGGTGATCATCTTTTTAGTACACTTTTCATGTCTGATCTAACTTGCTCTTGATGATTTATGGTGAATCTTTACAACCTGCCTTCGGTGTATCTTATCCATAAGCTTCCTTATGGCTTCTGAAATTCACTGACCTTCTCATCTTTTTTCTTGTTGACGTAAAGTTTTTAGCTGCTTTACACGATGTTATCAGACTTGCATATCTTACAGGAACCAATGTGTGAAAGGAAAGAACATCTTACAAGTTACATATTGATGTGAGATTGCTAACTAGATAGAGACTCTATCAACTATGAAATAAAATGAAAATGGCAAGCCTGTAATTTAGGGAGTACAAAGAATAATTAGAAATTTATAACTCGCACCAAATGTCAAAATAGACAAATGATTTACTAGTGTAATACCCTTGTCTTCTGATTGTTCTACTGTCTTGGACTGATAATCAATCACATGACTGTCACTGACTTGGGTTAGGCATCAGGCGAACGAGAAGCTCTTTGAATGATCAATATAAGCACTGCTCTGTGTTGCCATCTGTTGTACCTGCCACTTGGTTGTCACCTTTGAGCGATGGAATTATCCTGTGCATCTCTCGCGTGCACCACTACAATGGAATATAATTTGAAAGCCTTAAACTCCTCTGTGACTGTTCATCCTCTTTATCCCTGAGTGATATCTTCTGTCCACTCAACTTAATAAGTTGGTTTTAGCAGATGGAATGATTTCTCTACTTATTCCTTTCTTCTGCTCCACCCTCATAGGAACTAGGAAGCTCAATTCGCACTAGCACCACCCACAATAATCACAACAAAAACTATAGCCGATGCAGTCCCGTGAATAGAAATTATTGCCTTACACCGCGACCATATTTTTCTGCTCAAAACTTGAATTCTTGTGACACTTAAGACCTCCCTTATTGAACAGCCATTAAGTAATATAATCCTAGCAACCACTCTCAATTTTGATTTTTTCCCCATCTTTCATCCTTGCTTGTTTCATGTTCGACTTCCAGTCTTCCACTAACCCCTCGTGTGGCTTTCTTAAATATCTTCCAGTTTGCAAGTGTTGATTGGATCTAAAATCCAATTCTCAGCACCATCTCTATTATCAAGAGACTGACTGGCATCTGTATTGATTCTCTTGGCTATAGTTTGATCAGTGTGTATTCGTTACGAAACTTCCATTTTTTTTTAATACTCTATTACTCTTGTTTTTCACTTATCTAAGCTGTAGGTATTTGTGCTTTGGCTGATACATTTAAATTGTTGGCCTGAATTACGACTTTAAACAGTTTCCATTTTTCGGACAGCTGGAACTGTTGTTGATGGAGACAACGGTGATTCCAAGTATCCCAAGCACGTAGACAAATCTCATACTTATAGAAACAGCTCTTCTCCCTGCTCAAGTAATCTTGATTTGCCGCCATTTCCCACAAATTCGTGGATTAAGGTTCGTGACAAGGAACTATTGCTTTCCAAACCATCTGATGCCCATAATATGGTGAGCTCCATGGACACGGTCAAAGATTCAGTTCCTTTCCAGAACATTGGTCTATTGGGGAATAGAGATGGTCAGCCATTTACTGGCTTGATGAATGCAAGAATAAGTAAAAGTAAAGAAGCAGGGTTTGTTGAAGCACAAGTTTTTCCAACAAAATCTATTAGCGACTTCCCATTTGACACAGAAGATCTGAACATTCCCTGGAGCGATCTCATAATAAAGGAGACCATTGGGGCAGGTCTTTTTTCACTTGCTCATGAACAGTTCATTGTCCAACGATTGATTCTTTCGCTTTGTATGCCTAATTGTTGTGATTGGTTTGCATTCTCAGGTTCGTTTGGTATAGTTCACCGTGCTGAGTGGAATGATTCAGTAAGACATCCATCTTTTATTGTTCAAAATTGTAAAAAAGTGGCAATTCTCTCGTGTCCTTGAATTTATTCTCCATTTATTGTTTTCTCCTTTTTGCTTGCAATCCTAAAACCATCATTTTATTTGTTATTGTCTATTTTGTTAATATTTTTCTTCACTGTATTTTATACTGAACTTCGACATCAATAATTTTATATCTTACAATTGAAGACATCTTTCAGGAAGTTGCCGTGAAAATTCTCATGGAACAAGACTTCCATGCAGAGAGATTCAAGGAATTTTTACGAGAGGTTGGTACGGCTCTCTCTAACCAACTCTAAATGTTCTATTGCTGTTTTCCTCTAAACTCTCTCTCTCTGTGTCTGTTGAGCTAGGTGGCAATAATGAAAAGATTGCGCCATCCAAATATTGTGCTTTTTATGGGTGCTGTAACTGAGCCCCCAAACCTGTCCATAGTGACAGAATATCTATCAAGGTAAATGTAAGTCATTCTAGGTGAACTGCACTGTAATATATTTTAAATTCTATATACCTTTCATTTTCAGAGGTAGTTTATACAAACTTTTGCATAAACCTGGTGCAAGAGAAGCGTTGGATGAGAAACGGCGACTGAGTATGGCTTTTGATGTGGTATGCCTTTGGCCCTTCAATTATATTTTTGGTTTCCTTCTTGCATAAATGAAGCCTTTCTTCTCATCACATCTCTCTCCCCATATCCCTTTTTTTTTCCTTGATTAAACATGCTCATTTATGCAGGCAAAAGGGATGAACTATCTTCATAAACGCAATCCTCCCATTGTTCATCGAGACCTGAAATCTCCTAATCTTTTAGTTGACAGAAAGTACACAGTGAAGGTAAAGACTTGGGCCATTTTCTGTTTGCGTTAATGGTGCAACTTTTATGTTCATTGACTGGAGGCTGCAACGGGTCTAGCATATGAGTGGGTGCAGCATAGTATTTTCCTACTAAACATAAGCTGAAATTGTTTTTTCCCTGAAAGGATGTTTTGTTTGCACAAGAACTTACCTTCCTACTGTTTTTGTTAGGTCTGTGATTTTGGTCTTTCACGTCTAAAAGCAAATACATTTCTTTCGTCAAAATCTGCCGCTGGGACTGTAAGTAATTTATCAAAATTGGATATGGTCCTTTAGTTTTGGCTGATTTAGAGTTCATTGACTGAGATTAACATCTTTCCTTTTTGGTAGCCTGAGTGGATGGCTCCTGAAGTTCTCCGTGATGAGCCATCAAATGAAAAATCAGATGTATACAGTTTTGGTGTGATCCTATGGGAGCTGGCAACATTGCAGCAACCCTGGGGCCACTTGAATCCAGCACAGGTTGGTGAACAAGCTCTGATATTCTGTGATTAAATATTGAAAACTATCATTTTTTTTCGTTGCATAGGCAAAATATTATTGTTAAATTAGCCATTGGAGAGGTTATGGAACAGTTAACTTTGTAAAAAGATGAGCATTCTGAGCTGGATCTGTTAATTATTTATTGAATAAAATGTCACAAATTAATATATCATCAGCATTTGAGTGTTATGCATCACACTGTGATATTATGATGGAACTTAAATTCAACTGACAGGAATGCTTCTGTTCAATGATTTTGAAGTTGAACTGGGTGCCAAGTTTTTATTAACTGGGACATGTAAAAGGTGGCCAATAAAATTACTAGGTCGTGGAGCAACTGGTTTCTTAGATTTAGGTTCTAAATTCGAGTCTAACCAGATCTGTACTTGTGTTAAAAAAACTGAGATATGTAAGATAGCGGTCATGTGGAATGTAGTTGCTTTATGTTGTTTCTTTTCGTATTTTTTCTCAAGTATTTTTTGAGAAGTGATATTTTATCCCTATTTCTTTAACCTGCAAGGTTGTAGCAGCTGTTGCTTTTAAGTCAAAAAGGCTTGAAATTCCACATGATATAAATCCTCAAGTAGCAGCTATAATTGAAGCCTGCTGGACCAAGTGAGTGAAATCTGTGGTTTACTTATATTTTTTGGAGAGCATAAGATTGGTTTGAGCCAATATGCTGTTGAACTTATTATTTATATGATAATTTAGTTGCTGCACTGAACTGGTGATTAATTTCGGTGCTCCTTAACTTGACCCTAAATTTGTTTCACTTGCATTTCGGTGTATATATTTTTTTACTTGATTTAACTTGTTCTTTCTGCTTTCATTCTCTATCTTTACACACTTTTTAGATGCATGAACATATTTTCACATGCTGGCAATTACTTTTCTCTTATATTCTGCTAATTCAAAATTATGAAATTTTATGTAACTTGTGATGTTTTTTAACTGCTTGATGTTTATGTTATTAACTGATTTATACTACCAAGGAAATTTTGAGGTAAATCTGCTTACATCTAAGTTCAGAGATGGATGTGCTATTTTTTACTCGCTTTAATATATAATACTGCAGTGAGCCATGGAAACGCCCCTCTTTTTCCAATATCATGGAATCTTTGAGAACATTGATCAAGTATCCTGCAACTACACAACCTGGTCGTGCAGAAATGTCATTGCTTTCGTGAAAGTTTTTGTTGCAGTAGAGCAAATAATGTTCATGTGCTTAAAACTATTCTGATCTAATTTCAGGCTGGAAGACTACCTGGATTGTGTAAGTTTTTCAGTGTAAAAGCTTTACTTTTGCCGAATCTGAACATCATGCCTTACTTAATAGTTTAAGGTAAAAGTTTTGTGAAGCAACATGTTGAAAAAGGAATTTTTGCCCCCTTGTAGTCTAAGCGATAGACATCAAGAATGTCCTCATACAAAAATGGAAATGTGAAAACATTCATACGCCCATTACATTGTTGCTAGATCGAAGCTGTGGACTATATTTCATAACCCTATATTAGCTTGCACATTTGGATGGATTGATTTGATCTGGTTGGAGGAATTTGATTTCAAGAAGGGTTTAAACACACATTTTAATTAATTCGTTATCTTCATTACATTTGAAATTTATCACACTTACTAATAATGCATTTAATTAAATTAATTCAACCTAGTCAAATGGATAGAATATGATCTTAGGTATGTCAAATCTATTAGTATCTAGTTTCCTCCTGCATGGTTATGTGCATTGTCATGGTGTCTCGATTTTGGTGGGAATGAAAATTGCAATTTTTATGTAACTCAAGAAGAATTGACCTCCTACATGTTGCCATTTCTTTACTTAGACCACTCATAGTTGTTGAAACCGTCGGCCATATAAGTCGTCTAATTGATTTGTTTTTTACATACTAGATTGAGAGATGCCGGTTGACAAAATTGGCCGATATTTACATGTTATCACCTTATTTGACTTAAAAACTAACCGATGGCTTGATGTTTGTGCAGGTGTGCCCGTGTACATAGTAGCTCACATGAACTTTTGGGAATTCAAGAAACAGTCATTGTGTAGGAGGAACCATTGAAATAGTTTTGCTATTAAATCAATGTCAACGCTAGGATGAAAAATGTTTTTATACGTGTCTATTAGAGCTTGTCTGTGTTGCGAGCAAAAACTTGTTTAGAGGAAAGATATTATGGTCGCACACACCATTCTTGGTGTGCTTGTGTCTACGCAACGATGTATCAATCATTCAAGGGGTAATATCGATCCATTTCACTTCCTTTTTTCAAATGGTATATCTTCTTGTTAATAGACAATTCAGATTCAGGATTCTCTTTCTTCAGAGCACACATTGCCATCGAATTTAATGTACGTAATAGAAAGGTAGTGACAATGTTTTTTCTGCTCCTCTATTAACGGTGCCTTTGGTAGGCTAATACTGAAAACCCATAAAGCATGAAGGGTAAGGGAAGTTGCCCTTCGACATTGTTTAAGAAATGAACTTGGAGCATACATTTTTAAATGTTCTTTCCAACAAATACTGAATTGTTATTAGTGACAACGTTTTGGTGTAACAATAATATTCGTAAGATTGAATATGTAGTATAAAAGCAACTTTAAACAATAAATCTACGTTTTATAACCTTTCTACGTTGGAGTATTAACAAAACTGAATGAGCGTTTTCCCATTTTGTTCACATTATATTTTTTGGAAATATCAAAAACAAATTTGGGTTTTGAGTATATTTTTTAGTATATGAAAAATATATTTGAATATATAAAATTAATTGTTTTCTCTCAAAAGTGTTGAGATGGCCGAGTTGGTCTAAGGCGCCAGATTAAGGTTCTGGTCCGAAAGGGCGTGGGTTCAAATCCCACTCTCAACACATGAAATATTTGTTTTCCTTTCGCATCATTTTTAATTTGGCACAGCTCTCTCCAAAGAATCAAAAGTTAGGCCCATTCACCACGGCCCAAATCATAGTTTCGTCTTTAATTTAATTTTGAAGATTATTTTATATTTTTCTTATATAAAAAACTGAGTAACTTTATTTTTCACTCATTTTTTTAAAAAACTTATGAATGGAAAGGAAAATCAGACGTACCAATTTCTCTGTTCGTTCTCAACTGTCTAGCCTACTATATTTGACAAAAACTTGTGTGAGACAGTCTCACGGGTCATATTTTATGAGATGAATATCTTATTTACTTGTGCGAGACAGTCTCACGTGTCATATTTTATGAGATGAATATCTTATTTGGGTCATCCATGAAAAAATATTAATTTTTATAATAAGATTATTACTTTTTATTGTGAATATCAGTAAGGTTGACCCGTTTCACATATAAAAATTTGTGAGACCGTCTCACAAGAGACATACTCACTATATTTATAAGTTGTATTTGGATCGATGTATTTGAAAGTAAAGATTTCTAATTCAAAATAATAAGTTCTCTGATTTTTTGTATGTAATTAAAATCCATGTGTAATTAATTTTTTAATGATTGTAGCGAATTTCAAATTCATTGTAATATGAAGACATTTCCAATAATTCCTCTACGTTTTAATCACAATCTTTGAATCGAAATGCAACCTTATTATTTAGGGGAGATAGATTTGTAAATAGTTATCTAAAATGTATTTGCATGTGCAGCAATGTATTAGAACAAGTATGGGAAATTTAATTGTATTTGCTTTTTCTAAAGAAAATCCTATTTTTTTAGTAACATGTTTTGTTTTATATTGATATTCTATAATGAACAGGGACAATATAAATTCTTATTATTGTCATTTTTTTTTGTTTATCTTCTGCATTTTTAAAACCTCACCAGATGAATTTATTTATGGCAAAAAATTTCAACTTTTCGATTTTAAAAATTTCTAATTTTTGCGCCAATAAACGAAATTTTCCTCTCTAGAAAATACTAGTTTTTTGTGTGTGAAACAGTATTTTATAAGAGAAAATATTAACTTACCTAAGAAAGTTGGATCTTGTCTTTCGGTGAATAAAACTCTCAAAATAAAAAAAATAAAAAAATAAAAACAAATATTACTTCTCAATAGCCAACAAGTCTTCCTCTACGCGATTAAAAAATTTCTTTAAAATTTTATTAAAAATCACAAACCATAGGGAAGTAAAAAGAACATGAACATGTAGCTAGAAGAAGCAGGAGAGTAGGCTAAATTTAACTTTAAAACTCATTTAATTAGTACAAGTACCCATTCGATTTTACGAAAATCTTGTCCAAACACATTATTAATTATTATTCACTTATAAAACACTAAAAACGATTTAAAAACATTTTTTCCAAACATACCATACTTTTTTTGACTTGTGCGGATAAATCAATTTGACAATTGACAATAATTAAATAAAATTCAAATTCATCTCTATATTTGTTTATACTACAATTAAACTAATCACAATAAATTTCAAATCTTTAGAATATTGGAGTAATTTGTTCATTGTGATTGATATAAATATAGTTTAAAATAAATAAGAGATTAATTTGATTTTTCCTTTGTTGAGGTTATTCAAAATCAAAATTAATTCGATATATATGGATTTTAAATAACTGAATCCAAACACAACTTTATTTTGTTAAGGGGTGTATATTTGTGAATTTAAATGTACTTTTACATGTAGAGTAGTGTATTAGGACAAGTTTGGTATTTGTTTTTCCTAAAGCGGATACTATTTTTTAGTAACTTGTTTTGTTCGTATCGTTATTATTTATGCACTGGAAAATGTATATTCATTATATTATTGTTAATTTTTTTTGTTTTTCTCACCCCATCGAGGAAGGTATATTCATATGCTTATGTGCTTTTAAACCTCATCAGATGAATTGTTGTAGTTTTCTGTAGTGAATGAAAAATTAAATAATTTATTTGGTGAGTTTTGGATCATTTTAAATGAAATGCATATATATAAAGTGAATTTCACTGATCTTAATTTGGTCTACTGAAATGTCAATAACCTTTGGTATTTTGAAAAGTAAGTTTCTCAAACAACAATAACCTTTGATATTTCCAAATTTCAGTTCCAGTTTCACAGATATCACCATTGTATTATGGGAAACAATCGTCTACGTAAACCTCAGAACATTGCAGAAGACGACAATATGTTTTAAGAAAATTGTAACATATTACATGCATTTTTTGGCTTCATGTTCTTTTAATTTTATCTTTGCATAATCATTTTGCATTGGTTTCAATATATTATGAAATTTAATTCATTGTATAATTCATTGGGTTGTAATCTACAATTGATATACCAGTTCATTCATAATCAATTAATATTTCGAGTATATACCTCAATTTCCCCCAACAAACTTAAAATATATTCGATTTTCAAAATATTCATTATGTGATTTGTGTTTCAGATATAAATAGTGGTTCGAATGAGCCAAATGTCACTTTCCTTGATTCTAAGATCACTGCTGTGATGTCAGTGAACCATACTAAAAAATCAGAGAAATTTGACTGTTAAAATTTCAAGAATGACAGCAGGAGATGCACTCTTCTACCTCGATATATTGAATCCGGCAACGTTCCTTATCGAAGATGCTCCCAAACCTACTGAGGCATAGGGAATGTTCAGACGATCATTGTTGTTGATGCATGACACCATTCAAATATCTTGTGTAGAAATTATGTAATGATATTGCAACAGTCGGTTTGGTTCAGTTTTAATAATCTTCGGTTTGACTTTTTGGTTTATGTTTCAAATGCCTAATCCTAAACCAAACCAATTTATTCCGATCCAGTTTTGTTTTTTTATATTACAATCAGTTATTAGGTTTTGTGTAATGAATTGAGTTATAAATGTAGTAGTTAGAAATCTAAAACGTATATAATAAAAACCCACAATCAAACTAAGATTTTGATTACCTTACAAACATCTAAACAAAGTAATAAAATATAAGCATTACTATAATTCTTTTAACCAATTTATTAAGTATATCACAAACATCAAAATAAAATAATAAAAATATGGCTATGACTCTTGTAAGCAATTTGGGTTTGTTCATATTGAATAATTTCCTGCAACAAAAATCCTCATTTGCAAGTAAACAAAAATATCAACTCGAAAAGAATAAGTTTACATAAATTAGTTCAACTTAGCATACCTGATTGCAAATCACAACTATATATCAATAATATAAGAATCTCTTCCATCATTAATAAAATCTAGAAAAATTTGAAAATGTGTATCATCAAATGATAAAAAAATAATATAATTACAACATTTAAAAATATGAGATACTCATCAGATTCAAGTCGCTCAAGACAATCCAAGTCTTGTTCTATTTTATGAGTGAATATTCATTTAGAAGTCAATCTTGAACACAAACAAGAGTTTGAACCAATTTAGGAGTCAATGAACTTCTAAATATATAAAGTGTGTTTCACTAACCTTTGGTATTTTGAAAGACCTATAACTTTTGATATTTTGACAGTTTTTGAAAGGATAATAACATTTGATATTTCGAAATGTCAGTTTCTGAAAGGACAATAACTTTTAGTAATTCGAAAGGTCACCAACCTTTGGAATTCCAAAATGTCAGTTTCTGAAAGGACAATAACTTATATATATATATATATATATATATTCATCATTTTCAAATGAATGATTTTCTTCTTATTTTCTGGACCTGTTTCTTCACTTGAGTTATTTCACTACTATTACTTTCTAAATCGCGATAAAGTTAAAGAATAAAAAAATTATATGCTCCTGCTCTTTAGCCATAAGTCTTCCTCTACGCAATTAAAAATATCAATAATGTCTTATATATATTGAGCAAAAACCGACATGGAAGTAAAAAAAAAAAATTTCTTGTTCTCCTTGAATTTTGTGCATTATCTATGGTTGATTAATTGAATCAGCAAACTAATCCCATGTTTTTTTAAAAATATTTTCAAGAATCAGATCAGGTCAAACCCTGTCTAATCCACCAAAAATTTCAAGAATCAGATCAGGTCAAACCTTGTCTAATCCACCTATTTGCAGCACCAAATCTCACTTAACAACCCTAAAATATAAGATAACTCACACATTTTTTTGACAGTTATAATCATTAATTTAAATGTATGCATTTTATCTCAACTTACATTTAATTAAGTTTATATACTCATAATTCTCCTTGCTCGTCCATCAAATGTGAGTCGACGAACACACTCCGGATCTTTATTTAGAGACTGTTTAGAGGGAAGGTTAAAATCTAAGTTTTTGTCTCATCCATCACTTGTCTAATATTATCTGACTTAAATTTAATTTATCTATCAATTTATTGTCCCTATTTTTATCTCTTCGGGGAGAGTTTATTATACCAATCGTTTTGGTTTATCGACAAAAACCATCTTCTATTTAATTTGGTTTACACAGATAGTCGGATAAATGAATGCGGATTATTTATGTAAATTTTAAAATGATGTGATTTTTTTTTAAAAAAAAAGATGCAATTGTTGTTATACAAATAATAATGTGTGTCCGTGCAAAAAATCCTGTAATTAATGTAGATATATTTGACGAACAACAACAAATCTTATCTATTACATCTGATGAAATACATATGAAAGAAACACACTCAACCTGTGCCCGATACGGCAATTGTCTTTTACTATCTTACCGTGCCCGGAACTCTGTCCCATATTGCTTGAATAAATTTTCAAGTTATGAAACACATCGATTTGTCATAGCGAACACGCCATGTAAGTACCGAATTCCTACTGTTTAGGCTCTTCAAACAAGGGTTTCAGTTCCTCGATCTTGGCCCCCTTGATCGACACTGCTGTCACATGTATTTACAGAGTGAAACCCGAGAATCAGAAACAGTTTTTTGTCAGGTTAAGCTGGTGGTATCGGTTAAAGAAAGGCTTCACTTTTGGTCTATGTGATCACCCTTCATCTTCTGACAAAATCAGCAAGAATTCGAGAATCCTACGCAAATCCAGAGGAAAAGAAACTTTCGAATCCTGCGATCGAAATCTTCTGGGATTTTTCCCAGGCAGACTTCGAATGGTGACCAGAACCTGTCAACCGTTTTAATTACTTGGTGATCATACTCGACTCGGAGGTTAGCCTGATTCTTGAAGAAATGGAGCAAGAAATACTGGAAATCAAAGAACGTGTTTCCCCTAGGAAGATGGCTGAATCCATGCTTCTTTCAAGCAGGGAAAGCTTCTCAGGCAATGAAGTGTACTCCACCAGGGCCAAATTCTGCGAAACGACGTGGCACGACGTTTTGATCACGTGCTTGGGGGACGACGGGTTGACTTTGAAGAATAATCCAGCGCCGTACGTGTACATGGATAAGAAGATGGTGATTGAAGTGAAGAGATTGAGGTGGAACTTTAGAGGGGATCAGACGATTTTCTTGGATGGATTGTTGGTGGATATGATATGGGGCGTTCATGACTGGATCCTTAGGCCGTGTTTGGGATGCGGGATTTTCATGTTTAGGACAAGGAGTGGATTGGATAGCAGATTGTAGTTGGAGGAGAAAGTTTTGCACAGAATGGAGAGGAAAAGGCTGGATTTTCGTTGCTCATTTCCGTGAGAATCCAGATTGAGTGTGTAATTTTTTAGGACGCCTTTTCTCGTATGTTGGTCCGATTAAATATTATAAAAATGGATGGCATTAGTCTCAAATTTGCTGGATATTAGATGTACAAAAACCTGGCCCAATAATTTGATGGCCCAAAACAACTTTAAATATGCTGATATGTGGGCTCATATACTTTGTCGTTCTCGTGTTTGATGTTAGAAAATGAAATAAATATTGATTTTTCAAAAAAAAAAAATACAAATTAAATGACCCTAATTTCTCACGTGAGTTTGGAGAAGGACCTTCTCCATGAAATTGGGAAATTGGGAAATGAAAGACTATTTTGTGGAAAGAAATGACAAGTTTTCAGATGTGTCAGTATTTAGTCTGAATCAAAAAAATCTGCAAGTTACCGCTGCTACCAATTCAATTTAACCAGTAAATCCTCCCTTTGATTAGGTTGTTTTTGCAAAATTATCTGACCAAAATAGATATTTTTTGGCATAAGTTATGATTTAATTTTTTTGTGAATGGTAAGAGGTTATCGCCTGTGTATGATTGAGACCTTTTGCTCGGTTTTCGGTTCACATAGATTCTCTACTAGTGGAAGTAATTTATGAGTAGGGCAGTGGGCAACCTCTGCAACACAAGAAGATTAATTCACACAGTGTGGAATTTATAAATCTTACATATACACAAACAAGTATTTCGATACACGCGTTGCATGTTTATATGGTTCGTTTTTTTTTTTAACAAAAACCAAAAAAATATAAAAGGTCAAATTTTAAAAAATGCAAAAAATATAGCGTTCTCATTAATAAATAATCACAAAAACGCAATTGATACGTCATTTTTATTATTTTAAAAAGGCTTTAAAATGGATGATAGTATTTTTGTAAATAAAAAATATCAAATGACACAAAGTGATTGTTATTTTAGAAAATAAAAAAAAATATTTAAAGAAAGATGAAGCCATATAAAATGACTAATTTCTTTAATACTTTGGTTTTGTTTGGAATTAAGTTAGGATATAATTTTATTTCATCTCAAGCTTCACTAATTAATTGGAAAACAATTAATTACACGATCTCTAGTATAATAAATTAGTAATATATATATTATATCATGTTTAATGGTGAAATTAAATTGGCTCGATGAACTTTGCATCATAATAAAGTAAGGGGATCCCCTCTCATTCTCAATAAAGATTGAGTACGTATCTCACATATCTATTTTTATGAAACGATCGAGTCAACACAATTCATATTCAAAATGAAAGATAATGTTTTTAACATAAAATATAATATTTTTCATGAATCAAGTTGGGTCGAAGATACATCTCACAAAATTGATTCGTGAAACGGTCTTACAAAAGTTTTTGAGATAAAAATTATACATCGCAACTAAAATGTGTACGTTTCCATTGATGTATCCCCGCACTATATTAACCGAGCTTCATGGTAAATAGATATGTACTTAGAACAAAAAAATCATATAATATAATAATAATAATAATCATAATGCTGTATATGATTGGTAGGTAAGCAATCTATTTCACAGAATGTGAAGGAGAGAAAATCATCAAGATTTAAATTATCTTTATTCCTTTTTCGTCTCCTTTTCAAATTGTTTTTATTAAATGTTAAAAATGAATTTCAAAAAATATTCTAAAATTTTCAAATTTTTTTATTTGTCACATCTATGTAAAATTGCAACGTTAATCAGTGATCTATATACTTAATTGTACACAAACATAAAATTTTTTATAATCAAATTAAAACTTTAAAAGACGTAGAATGATATTGAAAAAAAATTTCAAATCACGTGTATTTTTTTAATATATATATACAAATTCAAAACCCAAAATAAACGTCATGGAAAGCTTATAATAAATCTGCAGAAATAAAATTCTACAACGTACGTATATCATTATTTAAGTGGATTCCCAATATCTCCAAAATAAAATTACACCAAACAAAATAAACTAAGTTACCAAACAACACACACATCGATCAGCCTTAATTCTCCAACAGTAAATTAAATCTCCAAATTCCATAAGTAAATTTCCATCTAATAAAGTAATCAGAAACAATATGTTTGCTGCAAGTTATCTTCAATTAATATAATCAAGCCATGTAGAATTTTAATCCATAATTCTCCCATAGCCATCCCCAATAAAGTACCTAAAGCAGCTATCGCTTGTTGCGATGATTCCTCCGTTACTGTTATTATATGGAGAATTCCCATTACCATTTACGCTGACAGGATTATCAATCACTTGTTCGCTTGTATCACTGTAAGCTCCTCCTGTTGGATTGCAGATGGATTCATTATTCTGATAATTATAACCGCAGATTCTTGAATTCTCTTTCCTTTTCTTGTTCATTGCATAATTATTGAGGCTATCCCACTTGTTTCTGCACATCAAGCCAGTCCTGTCATGACCAAAACAAGCCATTTTGTGTGATATCTCATCCCACATAACCTCCTCTCTGATCCCGTTTTGCCGAAACTTTACTTCCATGCCATTTCTCAAATGAACCAGTCTAGTGATCTCGGATTCGGGCCAAACGTCTCCGCGTTTAGCAGAATTGGTCCTCGTTTCACTAGTTTTATCGTTTTGATTTTCGCTGCGGCCAGTGAGGTCTTCATGCGGAGAAGCCCCGGATTCTTTTCCTGCCAATTTTTGCAAAGCACTCATTAAAGTGGCATCACGGGCTTCCATCCATGCCCTTTCACTTGCCCAAAACTTGTGCTCTCTCTCAATTCTTGCTGCATCTTGTTTCCTCCATTCCTCTTCTCGAGTCATTCTCTCTTGTTCCTTGTGCTCAATTGTCCTCAACATTTTCTCCATCCAGGATTCTTGTTTATCCATCAGTTTCTTCATTTTTGAATCAATGAAATCTTTGATCTTGGCCTTCCAACTGTTCTTTCCCTTTCTCTTCTTCTTCTTTGGTGAATCATCATCATAATCATGACCATTGTTTCTATTGATCCCTACATTTATACCAGTGTCGTCTGATAAATCTGTATCAGAATCAGAAGAATTTGAGAGACTAAGGCTAGTAGTTTCTGAGAACTTCAAACCCGGATAAGATTCTTGATTATAAGATGAAAGAGTGTTCTTATTTGGAAAACTGTACTGAAAACTTCCACCATTGAAATGGGTTTCTGACACTGAAGCTGCTGAGTGGTTATTTTCTCCATAGAGAGCTTCAAGTTGCCTAAAGAACCTGTAATGCTTCCCATCTTGCCTTCCAGCTTTGCCATCTTTTGTCTTTTTATAATACTTGTACAAATTCTCGAACTTCTCTCTGCATTTCTTGCCACTCCTCTGATATCCATGGTCTTCAGACATTATCCTAACATTCAAATTTTTTTTTAAAAAAGAAAGGAACAAAAAATATTACTTACTGAGCACTGTAATATAAAAACGAAGATGTTGCAGTAAAATAACCCTAGTTTCGTGAAACTGGTCTAAAATTTAAGTGATAATGACATTTGCTAAGAATGGGCAAACTCATGTGAATTCTAAGATTAAGTTGTGGAGACAAAACTCATCTGGGAAAATGACAATTCAAAATTTTGCAGAAGCTGTCAGTGAGAAGAAGTGATGTTGCTACTCATGATTCACGTCTTTTAATGAAAGCAAAAAACAGAAAATTTTGTTTACTATAACACCCAAAAGATTGTCATTTTTTGCAGCAAGAAAGTAGTATTAGTTCTTGTCCAAAAGAAGACAATTGCAGAAGTGATTGTGAGGTTACATCATAGAAATCGGATGATGAGGTAAAAGATAAAAGTAACACTCAGATTCTCGAACTTTACTTCAATAATGTCACTTGCCATTTAATTTCTTCAACGCAAAAAACAAAAACGAAAGAAGAATAAATATTAATAAAAGCAACTAATAAACTTGAATCAAGAAAATCAATAAAAATCAATCAGCAGAAAATTGATCATAATAGAAACGTGACAGTTGCCATCATGATTAACACCGGATTAAATATGATTCTTTGTCAATTTCATATTTTCGCAGATTAATCAAGTGCAAGAGTGTGCTGATATATCTGATGTATAGTTAACAAAATCATGGATAAATAAATACTTAAACTAGCCAACTCGGATTTGATCTCAAGATATTGAAGAGTGCTTTGTGAGAACTATGAACTAAGGAATTAGGTCAAGTACATGTGCATAATACCTCGAAACCTCGTCCCACAACGGACCCTTTTGATTTGCCTCCTTAAACTTAGGATCAAGCCGCGATCTGATCTCAAGAAGAGTAAGGGTCTCTTGTCTCGGCCACCTCGCCGTACAGTTCTCTCCTCCTCCAACTACTGCTGCAGACCCGCCGCCAATCTGTACACCAGTTGCCTCGATCTCAAACCCACTAAACCCAGCAGCAGTGACACTGGCACTGTTGGTAGAATCAAAAGGAAACTCGTGATGCATCCCTCTTTGAACCATGAGCGTCTCGTAGTGTTGAGATGGGGTCAAACTCCTGTGGGCAGGAAGTAACTCCGGAGGCGGCGGGAAGAAAGGTCTATCGCTGATGAACTGACGCAAATCAGCCGGCATCCCGTATTGATCCTCCTCCATGTGAACAAATAAATTTCTTTAGGAGTAGTAATTATGAACAAAAGGGAAAAGCGGTTTAAGTGAAGCGATGGCTAAAGGAGCGGTAAACCCGGATCATGTTCTTACAGAAAAAGAGAAGCTTTAAATTCATGAAGAGTACAATGGACCCCCTTTATTTGTTTCTTCTGCTACATCACTGTAAACTACGGTGTCTCTTCCCTCTTCTGTATCTATCTGTGCGTACACTGTATGTATATATTGTGTAGGGTTAGGGTGCATACATCGTTGGTGCAGCTGCGTACAAGATAACACGAATTTAGGGGGGTGGGGAATGAATGAGGACACGAATGTCAAAAGGTAATCAGGTTTTAAAAACGAAACGGGATGCATAATCATTTTCAAATATATATATTTTTACAAGGTAAACTTCAATCTTGAACATCTGAGAGAACGTGTGTGTCGTGCATAAGCCGAATGTTTTTTTATATATTTGTAAATAAATATGTTAAAATTTTATTTGGGGTAAATCATTTAAAAATGAATTTTTAAAATTCTCAATTTATTTTTTATTCATTGTAATGAATTGAAAAAACCATCTAAATACATAGTAATTTCAATATTTAGGCAAAAATTTATGTGAGACGGTCTCACGGGTAGTAGATATCCCTTTTGCAATGGATTCCAAATCCCAAATATTTATTTTTTAAGTTATTGTGATGATGTATTTCAAATTCATTAGAACATTAAAGCATTTTAAATTATCCTTTCAAATATTTTTTCAAATCCAAATTCTTTAATCAAATGCAAAAACGTGGATAGTTAGTTAGCTCTATAAAATTTGTACCGATCGACACTACCGATCGACATTATAAAATCAGCCTGTTTTAAAAAATATATTCGGCAAATAAGAGTTTTCCGAATGAATTTTTCACATTGATTGTCGAGGTTGATTTTAAATAGTTATTAAATTTCACAACAATGTAACCCCAAAAATAACTAAAATAATAAGATATATAACACACACACACACACACACACACACACTAATACTATTTACTATGCATTAATGTGCAGGTGTCTTTGGCACTTTCAGTGAATCTCATTAAATGAGAATTGGTCCATATTTAAAAAAAAAATGAAATTATTAAAAAAAAATTGGTCAATGAGTGCTTAACAAATATTATATTCCTCCTTAAAAAATAGTATATTTCTAAGCTATATAATTAAAAATAATTCAAATGTGAATAAAATAAATAAGAAGTACTGCTACCTAATTTAATGTTTCTTTCAGTTCTAATATTATACGTCTTCTTAAATATTCCTGTTTTTTTCACTGCAAAATCTTTAACCGGACGACTGCCACTACCGATCACTTTGCATGTTCATAAATTATATAGCAAATAATTAATACCTTTCCATTTGATTTTTTAAAGCCATAAATGCTATATAAATAAATAAATTTTAAATATGGAAAATATATTAATTATTTTTTTTGTCTACGACCAGTATTGTTATTTTGAAAATATAAAGTTGTCCAGATTTTGATCCTTCTCCAAACAAAAAAAAATTCCAATCGGGGCAAAATATCAAGTGGTCTATTGCAAAATATCAAGGAAAATTTAAGGTATCTCAATTTTTAAAAGATTAGTTTACATGATTAATATTTGGAATTATTCACTTCAATTTCTGAACGAAAAAAAAAAATTCAAGCTCACAGAAACATAAAATATAGTAAGTTAATCATAAAATGAAGATTCAATTAGTTATTACTTTCTTTTGACATATAGATTATATATATTTTCACAAAAACATATGTTCCAAATTAAATGCATGTATTTGATCATAGTATCATATTACATCTAATAACATTGTTTGTTTGGTTTGTGGATAAAATGATAAATGATACATAATATAATAAATTAATAAATTTGGATAAGTTAATGTTGTGTGTCGCTAATCTTTTGTAGAACTTGGTCAATCATCAGAAAGAACAAAGATACATAATCGATTAAATGTTTTATTCTCAGCATTAACTTGGTTGTACGAAAATATACTTTTATTGATGGAAAAACATTTTTCTTGTTATTGAATATATATGGTATTCTCGACTGTTTAAATAAGTATATACTACCATATTTTCATAATATATGCTTATACTTTATTTGATTTTAAAAAATCTTCACTAATTTATGTTCCCTGAGTTCGAGGTTTTAATTGGTTCCACCCCTGGTCACTGATTAATAAATTGTAATTTGCATTTTAAAATGTCCGTACAGTCTAATTATGCCCAATAAAAAAAGATATAAAAATAATAATAAATAATGGTCACATATATCTAGAATTATTGTTCTCATGCTTACAAAAAAATTAATTTAAAATTATAGTCTAATAATTGCTTCCAAATTGGAGAGATGCTCCTCACTGAACGCAATCATAGCATTCCCAAATAGGAAGGCATGTCTACTCATAAGTTTAGTATGTACATATATATATATTTATTTATTTAAATCAATATACATGCATACATCACAACTTTAAGTAAATAACTCGAAAATAACTAGTTTAATATATTTTTAAAAAAGCCTGAATTTTTTAATTATAAATTATACAATTATAATTATTTTACCTTCCAAGTTACTTGGAGCTACTTGTTAAGAGCATGAGCTATACGTTTAGTTAAACTCGTCTTGAAACATAATATTGTCCTAAAATTCGTCAGTAAGAAATCGAGTTGGCGACCTAACATAAAAAAAAATATACAACAAATTTGATAACCTAACGTGATGCAATATGTTTTAAGAAAGATTTGAATTCGCGATATCAAATCATATAATGATCCATATAATATTATAAAAAAGATGAGAAAAAATCAAGTAGTCGACAATAGTCTCCATTTTGGACGGAACTTTAGACTTTTATGATGTGCATGCACATTTTTTTTTGACATTTAACCTCCTGCATTCACTCGTCGATTGTATGATAATGCCTATAAATATCTACTCTTAAGACCCCGAATCACACATCTCATAAGAACAAAACTACACTATTTACATAGAGTTTGAATGCTTATAAAGTTTCAAACGAAGAGGAAAACAGAATACTTACAAATCATTCAATGACCGGAGCTGATACTCGTTCCACTTCCACATATTTGTTTATGATCTATGTGTGTACGTAAAATGATTTTCGAGAAAAAGTACCCAAAAAAAAAATTATATATCTCAGAAGGTTTTTAAATTTCAATAAGAAAGGATCCATCACTAACTGTTTTAAATAGAACTTAGCTTGTTGAAAACAAAAAATATATATCGGACCCCGTATTGAATCTGATCAGTTGCTGCACACTGATCAGTTCTGACTGTGCCGGTGTTTACTGACGTTTGCCCACGTACAAGTATTTAAATTTTTCTGTGGACCCTTTCACTCTACTCTATCATAATTATTCATTCATTTGTTAACTTCTTGCGCCGGACCCCATTATTACTTTCTTAAATTAATAAAGAGAAATTTGAATTATATAATGATAAAAAAAAAAACCAAGAATTAAGCTTACGTTAAATTTCACCGTTACTCGGTCCGATTGCAAGGAAAAAAGTCGCAAATCTCCAACCAAGTTGAGATTCTCACTAGATTGAATTTTTGGGATTATTATAATTTTAATTTGGACATAAAAAATAATTAAATTATAATGTTTTGTTATCGTAGTACGGAGAGTGAGTTGTTTATCACATTAAAAAAAATCTTGATGATAATAGCAAAAAAAAAAGGGCAAAAATTTGTGTGAGACGGTCTCACGAGTCGTATTTTGTGAGACGGATATCTTATTTGGGTAATTCATAGAAAATTATTATTTTTTATTCTAAAAATATTATTTTTTATTGTGAATATCGGTAGGGTTTGACCCGTCTCACAGATAAAGATTCGTGAGACTGTTTCACAAAAACCTACTAAAAAAAAGTTACCAGCTTTGGTCTAAGTTGTTTCTCATTTTTGTTGGAAAATCATCAAATATCGAATCACCAAAGGTCCCGGCCAACTCAAAAGGTGTCACATGCTCACTCGCATGCTTTTGTTTTAAAAACCATTTAAAAACAAAAGTAAGTATATATGTTTGTTTTGCAGTAATATAAAATATAATTTTTTATTTCTCGTAAAGTGAAAATAACATAAATTAAAGAAAAAAAAAACATTTTAATATTTCACAATCAGTGAAGAAAAGTATAGATGAGGAATCAGGATAATTGGATAAAAAATTGAAAATAATATTATATATACTCCAATTGATGCAACAATATCTGCTAAAAAAACGGTGGTTGTTAGTCAGGGGCCCATGAATTTCTTTTAAAAATCGTGTTCCCCTGGTGTGCGTCAAAACCCATGAACTTGGCAAATCAGTCATTATCCCGTACCAAGTTGGAAATTATTAAAATGCGATTATCGATTCGTACCACCCCCTGGATTAACACGCTTATTTACACAAATACATTCCAGGGCTTGATTTATCAGTCTTTCCACCCTCTGTATAATACACATACATGTCAAAATATATTATACCAGTAAAAAAATAAATTGATATCTTTTGATGCGACAAATGCCAAATTACCAAAGTATCAGTTCAAATACATATTATACATACTAGCGGATCATGACACATGCAACAGCTTGTGTTCCGTAGAAAAATTGGATTATTAAATAATTCTTTAATAAATAGTATAGATTTGTATTTCAGTGCCTATATTATTTATCTCCGTCCATCATAAGTTATTCAAGAAACTTTTTATAATAACACTTTTTAATGAAAATACATACAACTAATTGGCAAAAACTTGTGTGAGACGGTCTCATGAGGTGTATTTTGTGAGACAGATATCTTATTTAGGTCATCCATGAAAAAATATTACTTTTTATGCTAAGAGTATTGCTTTTTATTGTGAATATCGGTAGGGTTGACATGTTTCACAGATAAAGATTCGTGAGACCGTCTCACAAGAAACGTACTCCAATTAATTATAATTCACCACACATAGTAGGTGGAACTAAATCGGATAGTGCATGTTTCCTATTGTGGTTTTACTTAATTTAATAATAATAATTATTATTTACTATGCTGCGCCAACTATAATTAATTTTCTTAACGTAAATACTACCAAAAAAAATGTGCATATACCACCATGGTAGGCATTGTTAATGTAAGGCCGACAATAAGATTTCTCAATATAAAAATAACGTTGTTGGAGATATGATAATTTATTGTCAAACTTTAATGCGTCTTTTTTCTAGATTCTCTATTTTAAAGTGGTATTATATTTATACCTATCTAAAGTGAAAGAGATGTTTACTGACTTCTTATAACTTAAATCACAAACCTAAAAAATAATATTAATTTCTATTCTTTAAAACACCCAAAATTTGTACTTTCGTTAGGCTTACTTCCTGTAAGATTCAAACAATTCATCTAGGTTGCGTTTTGATTGAAGGGTCTGAATTTGATAAAGTATTTCGAGGGAAAACAAGAATTAATGATTATATTTGGATGATTTTGAAATCCTTCACAATAATTCAAAAAATAATTATATGAAACTTGAAATTAGTTGTCAAGTGGATTTGTACAAACAAACTAATAAATACGATATTATGAATTTGAAATCTCCAACTTCAAATTTATCGATTCAAAGGTTATCACTTTAAAATATACTATCATTATGAACTTGCAAATGCCATGATAATGCACTGTTATGTACTTACAAATTGTTTCTTCTATGTATATATTAGAATCACAACACACATGATACATGTGAATGATATAATATATTTAATATCACAAAAACTCGTATGAGACGACTATCTTATATTTATAATATTTAGTTAAGAAAAACATGGAATATTATGAGTGAAATTTTGGGGGAAAAAATTGACGTCTCAACTATTATATATATAGTAAATATATATTTTAAAATAATTTGAAAAAAATGAATTAATTTGATAAGATGATTTTGTCTATATATTTAATTATTCAGGTTCAACCTTGTTGGTGGAATGATTGTACAGTACATATATGAATTTTTTTATCTAGTCCAAATTATCATTATTATTTAAAAACTGTACGTGTCTCTCGTGTTCATGTATGCCACCAACCTTAGCTAACGTGTATTTCCTGTTCATGCACGTTATAATCAGAAAAAAAATACACATGTAATCCAATTACTGCTTTTTTAACAATAATAATCACAAAAAAACTACTAACCATTGCAGCAGAATTAGGGGGAAACACTGTGCTGCAGGCCCATGAGATGTTAAATTCCATCGGACAATGTAGCTTTTAGCAATGTCAATGAATTTGATGACAAGTTCTTGTAATTAATACCATTTTCTTAGCATTACTTACAGAGAAATTAAGCTGCCATCTTTATATATCTATGGGGAAAACACTATCTAACACCTAGCAATTATGACTAGTTTAGGAAGTTATAAGTTTATATACACACGCATATATAAGTATTTATTATTTTTATGTTCGAGGTTGTTACAGTAAGGGTGGGGCAATAACTGTTCAAATTCAAAAAGTCGAAAGACCAATTCTGTTCAATTGTACATATTGAGGATTGGATCTGTTTTGTGGGTAAATATTAGGGTTTAAATTTTTGGCAAATTTTGACCAGTGAGATCATGTATGTTCAATTTGGAAAGTTGAAGAAGCAAATTTGAAAATCGAGGGACTAACCTTTACTTTATTCCCTTTTTTCCTAATAAAGTTCGATACCAAACAATTTCAGCCATCATGATAGCAAGTTTGACCGTTGATAAATGAGAGGTAGTTCTCCAATCTCCACCATAGATCGACTCTAGATGCTGCTGCTAATTTCTTTTAGTACAAGCGGAACTTTATCACAGACTTTTCTATTTTTTTCCGAGGCGAGCTGCTAAAATTTTACAGAACAACACCAATAGCTGTAATAGGAGGTTCATTCTCGATCGCCAAGATTAACGGGCCACAATATAGCAGAAGCTGCGGCATGGCTGTGCTGGTTTGACAGGTGAATTCTGTCTTATATGCTAGCTTCATGGAGTAATTTAAATAAGATTTTATCATTTGAGTTCTTCGGTCAGTCAGGTCATCACATTGGTCATTTCAGACACATGGCCGGTCTTGGAAATGAAGCGATCAAATCCTCAGTGTAGAGAATTAGTTCTAATGTGTATGACTATATTCTTTTGGATTTTATTCTTATGTTATGTATTGCATTTGGAAGTTGACTCAGCTCTCATTGTCTGTGTTTTATTTTCTAATGGTATTGAAAGAGAGGGAGAAACACTCCGGGTCTAGCATACACTAACCTGACCTGTTTATGGCAAGGCCAACTTCTCGTTTGATCGATTATTTTCAGGAGCTGGTTTAATTTGGATTAACCTTCTTTATTGGTTTAGATGCGGGTAGTAGTGAGGTCACAAATTATCATATGCAATGAGTTCTAGATTTTAAGTTGAAAAGATGTGTATATTTCCAATGGGTATAAATTAATGGAAGCATTGGTGGGACTCTAAATCTTCATGTGTTGTAACGGGACCATTCATGTGTAGTTCCTACTTGGTGAAACTTCTGCAGAGCAATCTATTTATCTATATATCCTGTGCTTATTTATGTGATTGCATGCCTCTATTGAATACTTCATAGTTATGTCTGATATCAATGTTCTAAGAAGTGCATAGCTTCAGTAAAAAATTTCGTGTCGGACAAAAGTATGAAAAAATGAGCAATTTTTTGGCGATCATATTAAGCATATAAAAAACGTGAAAAAGGACAAAATTTTAAGATAAATTTTGAAGTTAAGGTTATTTTAGACAATTAATATTTAATGATATAACATTTTATATACAAAAAAAAAATCCTAAAAAGCATGTAAAATCCTAAATTTTGTATCCAATCTTTCTTTTCTTTGCCACTAAGAAATAACACTTGAACCACAAACAATGGACGAAGGTTTTACTCCATACAATTTGATATTTTGAAAGTTATATGTTTTTGATAATTTGAAAATTTATACTTTTATTAAAAAAATTTGGAAGACCTATTCAATAAAGAAGATGAGTGTACGTAGATTAAGAATGCCACGCCTACATCAGGTTTTTTTGATGAATCTCTCGCATTATGATCCGCGGACACGGAAAGTAGCTAAACAATCAGCCGATCTACGACCACCCTAGTGTTGCGTCAGTATGCGTATTGGTTGATCTCTTGCTTGAAGGATATGCCCAATCGTATTTGGCTGGGGATGGGAAAGTCTTGTACGAGGTTCAGCTCAGGCATAGCTACTGGAAAAGAAGTCATGCCTCTCTCCGATAGACATGCAAGCTTCTTCGTCTTCAGAATCCTTGCAGTGATACCTTTTGTGTCTAGCTCGTTCTCTTGGTCAAAATAAAAGCCAAAACACCATCGAGTGATCTCTATTCTATTAGACCGGGAAAGAAGACAAAATGTCTTATTGGAGAAATTGGTATTTCAATTGAATCCTTTTGAAGGAAATATCAAAGATTCTCCTTAAACAAAAAACAAAGTGGAACCCTTCTTTTGGAACGAGCCTTAACTGACGCTGCTGCTACTACTGGTCTTGACACCAAAATCAAATCGACTGCATCTCTTTCCGGCTATTCAATAAAGTCCTCCATTCATCCGACCGGAGGTGTGGATAACTATTCCAACCCCAAGAACCAGTGAAGGCGACGTCACTTCTTAACATAACAGGAAGGGCGAACAACTCTTCCTTTCCTATAGCTAAGAGTTATGTGTTTCTTAATTTATTAATTGACTTGTAATAATAAAAATTATACCAAAACCTGAAAGCACGCTTATTTCGTATTAAATCTACTCAAACTTGTAAAGCTTGAAGTTTGATCGTGAGGTTTCATTACGGTTTTTGGAACCTTGACTGATATTTCTGTTATTGTAAATTATTGTTTGCTGATGAGAAAATTTTCATTTTCCTTTTCTGAATCAATTTTTGTGTCTCAGGTTAAAATTTTCTTCTCTCGCACTTGTGTGTTGGCATTTGCTGTGACATATGCTTTATTATTTGCAGGTTTCCGGTGAAAAGCTTGTAGAAAAAACTATTAGTGCGAGCTCTTTGGCGATGCAAAACACAGCCGTGAATCTTCACTGCGAGCATATCATGGTTTGTCCCGTGGAATTGTTGAAAACACGCGTGTGGAGGATGCTGCAATAGCACATATTTGAGCAGCTGTGGAGTAGAGATTAATAATGCGGCGCAGAGAAGCTAAACGTGAATGAAAAGGCTCTGAACTAAAGTTCTTCCCATGTTTAACGTAAGAAATCAATTTATCCGGTGCATAAAATTTTCACCCACTTTCCCTTGTTCACGCACGAGGTTGTGCTGCAAGTGTTAGGTGAGGTGGGGCCTGTTGAATAAAAAATTAAGAAACTTGCTTTCCCACATATCTCACGTCGGTTTTGTTATAAAATTGAATGAAGGAATTTAGTTATAAATAGAGCTCAATTCCTTCAGTTATTGTATCCCAAAATCAAAAGCTTTTCAGCTTTGATAAAAATAGAGTGAATAGAAAAAAAGAGTGTATTTTTTTCTTGAGTGCGGGAATTCTCTTTGTGTGAGTTAGAGAAATTATTTTCTCGGTATACTCGGGTTGGGAGTGTGAGATATTGAGTGTATTGGTGTATACACTTGTTGTAATATTTCTTCCAGTTATAAAAGTTGCAGTGCTCCGTGGACGTAGCCTATATTGGGTGAACCACGTAAATCTTTGTGTTCTTGTTGGTTATTTTATTCCGCAATTTTTTGGGTACTATATTATCACCGGGGTTGGCATCGCTTCGGGGGTGTAATTCCCCAACAACTGGTATCAGAGCCTTGTTGTGAAAATTCTTAAGAATTCTGAGTATGCTCTGTGGTTGCAGCTTTGTCTGATCTTCCACATCAGAAAAGATTTTTTAGATTTTTTGCTAAGGCTAGAGAAGTGATGGCCGGAGATGATAGATCGGGACCGAGAATCAACAAGTTCGACGGTACAGATTTTACGTTCTGGCGACTACAAATTATTGATTATTTGTATAGCAAGAAGTTGCATCAACCTCTATCTGGAAAGAAACCGGAAAAGATGGAGGATGATGACTGGAAGCTTCTTGACCGACAAGTGTTAGGTGTAATACGATTGACCCTAACGAAGAACGTGGCACATAACGTGGCGGAGGCAAAAACAACGGAGGAGATGATGTCCATTTTGTCGGACATGTACGAAAAACCATCGGCAAATAATAAAGTACATATAATAAAGTACATCTCATGAAGAAGTTATTTAACTTGAAGATGAGAGAAGATGCATCGGTGGCTAAACACATCAATGAATTCAACACGATTGTTTCACATCTTACATCGGTTGAAATTAAATTTGATGATGAGATTCAGACACTTATTCTTGTGGCGTCTTTACCAGACAATTGGGAACCGATGCGGGCAGCGGTAAGCAACTCTGTTGGACAAAGAAAGCTACAATTCAATGATGTCAGAGATCAAATTCTTGCTGAAGAAGTTCGCAGGATGGATTCTGGTGAAGGAACATCATCAAGTTCTGCTCTAAATCTCGAGAATAGAGGAAGGGGCAGGAGTGGCGAAAAGAGTTTTAACCAATGGCATTGTAGATCCAAGTCAAGAAATGGAAAAGACAAAAGCAATTTTGAAAAGAATGTGAAGTGCTGGAGCTGTGGTGAGACTGATCACTTGAAAAAGAATTGCAGATCAACAAAGAACAACACTAATGTTGTTACTGAGGAGGTATATGATGCTCTATTACTATCCATGGAAAGCCCGGTTGATTATTGGGTTATGGACTCGGGAGCTTCGTTTCATACCACTAGTAATCGTGATGTAGTCGATAATTACATTGCGGGAGATTACGGAAAAGTTTTCGTGGCTGATGGAAAACCTTTGGAAATAATTGGTATGGTTGATGTCCGGATGAAGATGACAAATGGATCTGTCTGGAAAATCAACAAAGTAAGACATGTACCAAAGCTGACACATAATCTGATTTCAGTGGAACAGCTTGACGACGAAGGTCATAAGGTGACCTTTGGTGATGGTTCTTGGAGAGTGAAAAAGGGAGCCATGATTGTTGCTCGAGGAAAGAAAACTGGAACACTTTATATGACATCCAGTTTGAGAAATAAAGTAGGCTTGGGGATACGAGTGATAAGGGAATGAAGATGTTTGTTTCAAACAGAAAGCTACCGGAATTAAAGATCGTTGAAAACAAGCTATGTGAAAGTTGTACATTTGGAAAACAGAAGAAGGTGAGCTTTTCAAAAGGCGGTAGAGAACCGAAAGCAGCAAAGTTGGAGCTGGTTCATACTGATGTATGGGGACCATCTCCTGTGACATCCCTTGGAGGCTCGAGATACTATGTCACATTTATTGACGATTCGAGTAGAAAAGTTTGGGTTTATTTTCTGAAAAATAAATATGATGTTTACGAGACCTTTAAAAGGTGGAAAGCCATGGTGGAAAATGAGACCAACTTGAAGGTGAAGTGCTTACGGTCTGACAATGGTGGAGAATATGAAGATGATGAGTTCAAGAAATATTGTGCACAGAACGGGATCAAGATGGAGAAAACCATTCCTGGTACACCTCAACAGAATGGTGTAGCTGAAAGGATGAACAAGACCTTGAATGAACGCGCAAGGAGCATGAGATTGCATTCTGGATTGCCAAAATCATTCTGGGCTGATGCTGTTAACACTGCATCATATCTGATCAACAGAGGACCTTCGGTACCACTGGACTACAAAATACCCAAAGAGGTTTGGAGCGGCAAAGAAGTAAACCTTACTTTCTTGAAAGTGTTTGGATGTCTATCTTATGTTCATATTGATTCATCAAGCAGAACAAAACTTGATCCGAAATCAAAGAAATGCTTCTTTATTGGTTATGGAGATAATGAGTTTGGTTATCGTTTCTGGGATGACCAAAATCGAAAGATCATTCGGAGCAAGGATGTAATCTTTAATGAGAAACTTCTGTACAAGGACAAGTCAGACATTGGAGCTGGAGATGAATGTCCTGAAGTCAAAAAGACTGATGAAGTGCCATTGACAAACATTCCAGTGAATGAATCAAAAACCAGTAACCAGGAAGATGAAGAAGAAACTGCACAAGATGATGACCCGCAAACTCCGGTGATTGAACTCAGGAGATCTTTGAGAACCATTAGACCACCTGATAGATACTCCCCTGCACTTCACTATATTTTGCTGACATACAAATGTGAACCGGAGACCTATGAAGAGGCGATGCAAAATGATGATTCAACCAAGTGGGAGTTGGCCATGGAAGATGAGATGGATTCACTGTCATCCAATCAGACGTGGGAGTTGACAGAACTTCCGCAAGGCAAAAAAGACGTTACATAACAAGTGGTTGTACCGGTTAAAAGAAGAGCATGATGGTAGCAAGTGGTACAAGGAAAGACTTGTTGTAAAAGGCTTCCAACAACGGGAAGGAATTTATTACACCGAGATTTTCTCTCCGGTGGTTAAATTAACCACTATCAGGAATGTACTTGGACTAGTGGCGAAGGAAGACTTACATTTGGAGCAGTTGGATGTAAAGACTGCGTTTCTTCACGGTAACCTAGATGAAGAAATTTATATGAAGCAGCCACAGGGCTTTGAAGTACGGGGAAAAGAGAGAATGGTGTGCAAACTTGAGAAGAGCTTGTACGGTCTCAAACAAGCTCCAAGACAATGGTACAAGAAGTTTGATGGATTCATGAGTGAAAATGGATTCTTAAGGTGTCAAGCTGATCACTGCTGTTATGTGAAAAAGTTTGACGGTTCTTATATCATACTACTGCTATATGTAGATGATATGCTGATAGCTGGAGCTTGTGTGGAAGAAATTGATACTCAAGAAAGATTTATCAAATGAATTTGCCATGAAGGATTTGGGTTCTGCAAAGCAAATCCTTGGAATGAGGATCTTCAGAGACCGGGTGAATGGATTCTTGAAGTTAGCTCAAGAAGAGTACGTGAAAAAAGTGGTTAGCAGATCTAATATGGATGAAGCTAAATCTGTGAGTACTCCTTTGGCTAGTCATTTCAAACTAACCAAAGCACAACCACCATCGACGGAGCAGGAGCATGCTTATATGAATAAGGTTCCTTATGCTTCTGCTGACGGAAGCCTCATGTATGCAATGGTGTGCACAAGACCAGACATAGCACATGCAGCGGGAGTTGTGAACAGGTTTATGAGTAATCCAGGAAAGCAACACTGGGAAGCAGTTAAGTGGATTCTCAGGTATTTGAAAGGTACTGCTAGTTGTTCTTTATGCTTCACGAGATCAAAATTTTGCTTACAGGGTTTTGTCGATGCAGATATGGGTGGTGACCTGGATGGCAGGAAAAGTACTACTGGATATGTGTTCACATTAGGTGGTACAGTTGTAAGCTGGGTGTCTAAGCTGCAAAAGATTGTTGCGCTTTCGACTACTGAGGCTGAGTATGTTGCAGTTACAGAAGCTAGCAAGGAGATGATATGGTTGAAATCCTTTCTAGAGGAATTAGGTAAGAAGCTTGAAGATAGCACATTATACTGTGACAGTCGGAGTGCTATTCATTTAGCAAAAAATCCTGTTTATCATGCTAGGACAAAGCATATACAGGTTAGGTACCATTTCATCAGATTAGTGCTGGAAGATGGAGTCTTGATGCTGGAGAAGATTCCTGGAAGTAAAAACCCAGCCGATATGCTCACGAAGACAGTAACCATTGACAAACTGAAGTTGTGTTCAACTTCAGTTGGACTACAAGTATAAATGGAGATATATGAGCTGCTGCAATGATGGTGTGAAGACATAATTGAAATCAAGTCTTCAAGTGGGAGAAATGTTAGGTGAGGTGGGACCCGATAAATAAAAAATTAAGAAACTTGCTTTCCCACATATCCCACATCGGTTTTGTTATAAAATTGAATGAAGGAATTTAGTTATAAATAAAGCTCAATTCCTTCAGTTATTGTATCCCAAAATCAAAAGCTTTTCAGCTTTGATAAAAAAAGAGTGTATTTTTTTCTTGAGTGCGGGAATTCTCTTTGTGTGAGTTAGAGAAATTATTTTCTCGGTATACTCGGGTTGGGAGTGTGAGATATTGAGTGTATTGGTGTATACACTTGTTGTAATATTTCTTCCAGTTATAAAAGTTGCAGTGCTCCGTGGACGTAGCCTATATTGGGTGAACCACATAAATCTTTGTGTTCTTGTTGGTTATTTTATTCCGCAATTTTTTGGGTACTATATTATCATTGGGGTTGACATCGCTTCGGGGGTGTAATTCCCCAACATCAAGTGCATGTGTACTTAATTGCTCTCTTCCATGTTTTGAAATACATTATCAAGTACAATTAAAACTTCACACTTTTGACCATTGCTGACCGCTATTTTTTCCCAAAAGCAAACAACTGAACGAGGTTTTGAAATCATATGTAATTTCAGAGACACTTGATCAGAGTACGTAGCAGATGAGGATATTGGCGGTGCTTTTACATGTTACAAATATCTGGAGGTAAGTTTTTCGAATTATTTTCTAATCGTGAATCTTGGATTTCTTTGATGATACACACCCCTTTTGCCTCTTACTTTTGGAGAAATGATTCTACAAATGCTAATTATGTAGTTTAAATATGTTCATATCGATGCAGAAGCACTATGTACCTTAACTATGTCTGGAAAACAGTTTGACTTGGAAGTGTTCCCCCGCTTTCCAGATGAATCTCTTCACGGAAAGAATTTGACCGTGTTCGAATTTTCACAGGATGCTACGGTGGATCTGACTTTCTATGTTTTAAAAGTTACTATTATATTGCTCCAAAAGGTGAAATCGCTCAACTTAGGCGTCCCTCACTCCTGGCCCGACAGGATTGTGAGAGGAGCTAAATCATGGTGACTCAGCCAACCAACAGCAGCTAGACCTTATGCTACGCCGCGCACAAGGAGCTCCCCACATTGGAGGGAAAGTTACTATTATATGTATGTACACAAGATGAATAGGTATCTCAAATGGATAGCCAGAATTCCTTAGTTTCAAGTAACTTTTGTGAAAGAAAGATGAGATGCAAGTAAATTGCATGCAATTATTTGAGTTTTGTTTATTTGTTTTAGTGTTTTGGCATAAGAACTGCATATGCATGATAATTTTGTGATTTAATTATAAACAGTAGGAGCAATTAATATATAATATCACTGTAAAACTAAAACAAATGTTCTCAAAATAAAAAATATATTTATTCTTTTCAGGCCTAGAACACATGCATGGATAAATACTACAAGTTGTCAGTTGGCATTTGAATTTGCGATTTATTTAGATTTTAGAAATAAAGTTTTGTTGTCGACACTTGTCAAAATACTCGGATGGTTTGTGTTATTTTAATTTAATTAATGATATAAGTTTTTGTTAATTAATTATTATAAAATATAAGTTAGAATAGTTTTCCACAACATTGATTAATGATATAAGTTTTTGTTAATTAATTATTATAAAATATAAGTTAAAATAGTTTTCCACAACATTGATTAATACATAATAATAAATATAAATAAATTAATTAAAAATTTGATATAGAAGTATTTCGAGAAAGTTGTGTTTGGACCATAAATTTTTAATGCCTGTAGCAGTTTTCCAAATTCATTTTTATTGAAATGAATAATTATTTTTTTCAGAAAAATTATTAGGCAAAAAGATGATTTCACGGATCGTATTTTGTGAAACGGTATCTTATTTGGGTTATCCATGAAAAAATATAACTTATTATGTTAAGAGTATTATTTTTTATTGTGAATATCGATAAGATTGATCCGTATCACAGATAAAAATTAGTGAAACTGTAGACTTACTCAAATTATTATAGATCTATACTAACAAATTGGAATCATTTTTTTAGGGAAAGTTATTCCCTTTTGGCCTCGAGTCTACGGGCAATAATTCATTGAAGAGTTGGTGACCTTTTTGTTCTCCATTGGCTGCTGCTACTTTCTCAACCTAGAACAAAACCAACATATTCCAGATTTTGCAGAGAGAAATGCCTCTGAGAAACTGAAAATCGATAAACATGCATTCGAGTCACTTGCTTCTCGAGGAGCCAATTCGAATGGCATCCATTCTCGAGCCATCAAAGGCGGTAAGTTTTTGTATTTGTTTTTGTTTTCCAGATCTATGTTTGTGTGCGGATTTGCGTTTCGCTAAAAAATTTGCCACGCGCACCTACAGAGCTTCTTTCCGGCCTTGGCGAAGATCGTGGGGACGTTGGGGCCACGCTCTCGATCCGTCGAAGTTATTTCCGATTGTCTGAAAGCTGGGATGTCAGGTAATTAAATTAAACTATTTTTTTTTTCTGTTTTGACCTTCGTTGAATGCCTCTTATTGTTATTTTTGTTACGATTTGAATGAACAGTGGCTAGATTTGACTTTTCATGGGGAGATGCTGAGTATCATAAGGGCACGCTGGAGAACTTGAAGATTGCTATTAAGAGCACTAAAAAACTCTGCGCTGTATGTGCACATTGTGCGTGTGTGTCTATATACACACACACACACTCTACAAAGTATCTGTGTGTAATTGTATAGTCATGTTCATGATTTCTCAGAAATATTTTTGGTTTGAATTGTTCAATGAAAATGTGAAACATAATGCATTAGGTTTTGACATTTTAGGTCATGCTGGATACTGTGGGCCCCGAGTTACAAGTTGCTAATAAAAGTGAGAAAGCTATAACACTTAAGGGTGATGAGAAGGTTACTCTGACTCCTGATCAGGGTCAAGAAGCATCATCTGAAGTGTTGCCTATCAACTTTACTGGGCTGTCTAAGGTTTGTATGCTGGTTACTGCTATGTCATTACCGCTTATCAGTTCTCAATGTTTCTAAATCATGTCGTTTGCGTATTGCTTTATTGAAGACTGCGAATCTTATTGAACAAGTTACTCAAAACGTTCGGAAACTCTCATATTTTACTCTTATCTTATTTTTGTTGCTTATTTGGCTCATCATAAAAGAAAATTTAACTTCTTGTGGCCAAATCAGAGACATAGTGTGAACCTTATCTAATAGTTTCGGGAATTGAGGCTTTCTGGTCGGGTTTTTTGGATTTGTTTGATCACTTATGATAAATTTACTTATTTGCAGGCCGTGAAGAAGGGAGACACCATTTTTATGGGGCAATACCTATTTACTGGAAGTGAAACAACTTCTGTTTGGCTGGAGGTATGAAGTGGAGATTTGATTTTGCTAAACTCAGTTTGTTTACAGTGTTGTATAATTTATCGTAACTCAACCGTCTAATGCACCAGATTTTGTTGATTTTTTTCTTTATTTTTACAATTTACTTTCTCCTTGAAACATTTTTCCAAGCATGAAAAAACCTCAGAATGCACGCAAAACATCTAGCCTGGAATGTGAATAAAATAAAGGTTGTATATTTACATTTAATTTAATTCTTGAAGTATGTGCTTTCTTAGATTCCTCTTGTATTTTTTTGTCATGCTGGAAGTTCTCCTCAATCACTAATAGAGCAGTCAGTTGACATGAATGTGAATTCTGAGATTGCCATATGTTATGGATAAATTGTCGGCTATTTTCTTTTCATTATTTGAAAATGAAATTTGAGGATTTGGTTGGGCAGGTGGATGAAGTACAAGGAGATGACGTGGTTTGTGTTATCAAGAATTCTGCAACCTTGTCGGGATCATTGTTTACATTGCATGCTTCTCAAATTCGTATAGACCTTCCTACTCTATCTGACAACGACAAGCAGGTGATCTGCCCCCTAACTGTGCTATATAATTATCTGGTTTTTTCTATGTCCTCGTATCCATGAGGGAGAATTTCGAGGGGTTAATCAGTGAACTTCACAATCTATTGTCACCATTCTTTTGGTCTAGTTTTCGTGTGCCACTTCCTCCAAAATAAATTGTAAGAATGAAGAAAAAGTGTGTAACCATCTAATACTGAATTTTTTGCAGTTATTCTACGCATGAATCACACTAGTAAAACCAAAATAAATGTATGATGGTATTTAGATTCAGAAATATTTAGTATCAATCAAAACAATTAACACAGTTGCGTGAAAGCTTACATGGCAGAACTTCATTGTCTCGTATTTCTTGTCATTCTTGATTTTATCTATTCCATTTATTTTTTAATTTTATATGTCTAGTATTATTTTTAAAATCAGGTTATCAGCTCGTGGGGTGTTCAGAATAAAATCGATTTTCTATCTTTGTCATATACACGTCATGCGGAGGATGTTCGCGAGGTATAATTAAAAAGGTCAAGAAAGCATTTTGATTTGTTTATTTGGTGAATGTGCCTCTTTTGTGTTTTCCCAGTCATTTGTTACTTGGTCACTAATACTTGTCTAAAAAGGGCAGGCTCGCAACTATCTATCCAAGCTTGGTGATCTTAGCCAGACTCAAATCTTTGCTAAAATTGAAAATGTAGAGGTGAATATTGAGGCTCTCTTTAGTTCTTTATGTTAGATAGTGGAGGGATTTGCATTTCCTTCTTATTTGAGGATGGATTTGTAAAACGAGACACTCTGGATAACTCATCAGCGTACCCTTTTGGCATCCCCTATTTGCAGGGTTTGACCCATTTCGATGAGATCCTACAGGAGGCAGATGGTATCATTCTTTCTCGCGGGAACCTTGGCATAGATCTCCCACCTGAGAAAGTAAGAGGTTAAGTTTTTGCAAAAACAGCTTTGTCGGTCGCCATTGCTGTATTTTATGTTTCGCAGTAGTTCTGTGCCAGTTATTGAGAGGACGATTCATTGTTCTGTACTAGCCAATTATGCACTCAATATATTTTTTTTATATTGTCTGAATATTGCTCCTTCATTAACTACAATATACTTTAAGGAGAATCTCCTTTGAGATAACTGTATTACTTTCTCTTTTTGCACCACGGATCAGTTAATTCCATGTGAGATCATATGTGGTTACTTCAGTTTGTAGTTATTTGGTTTTGTTTCCAATTTTATTTATTTATTATTGTGCATATATATCTTAATATATCCCCAGTAAGAATTATGGCCGATTTTTTAACTCTTCGGAACCGACCCACCTCCTTAAAATATTTAGCAGCAGCCTTTTTCCTTTCTTTGCAGGTGTTCTTATTTCAGAAGTCTGCTGTTTATAAATGTAACATGGCTGGAAAGCCTGCAGTTGTTACTCGGGTTGTTGATAGTATGACTGACAATCTCAGGCCCACTCGTGCTGAGGCAACTGATGTTGCTAATGCTGTTTTAGATGGTTAGTCTCTGTCTAAAATGCTTGAAAAGAGTTAATACTACTTCATTAGCACTTATATATTTGAGGTTTTGATGTTGGATTGGAGGGATATGTTGTGACAGGTTTCTTACTTTGTAGCTTCTTTATTATGCACGTTACTTTTGACTAATATACTTTATTTGTCAATGCTTGAGCCTGTCCATTTGTCAACTGAACAATATTGACACTAAATGATTGTGTTTCAGGATGTGATGCAATTCTTCTTGGTGCTGAGACCTTACGCGGACTGTACCCTGTTGAAACAATTTCTACTGTTGGCAAAATTTGTGCTGAGGTAAAACCTTAATGTGCGTTGTCATTATCAATTAAGTTACTTCCAGTTTGTGGTTTTATATCACTTAATATTTTTATTTAGTCCCCTCTCCCTCTTATTTTTATTAATTTTTGTGTTGGGGATATTAGTGCTTCTGCTTCTCGCTTCCAAGAGTTTACAGAATACTTTTTTGAGCGCGTCACTTATTAACAACAATGTCATTCTGTTGGTTGCTTTTAGTGTGGTACACAACCATTATGTGTTAGCTAAATATATTATCTGTTTTCCACATTAATTCACAGGCAGAAAAGGTATTCAATCAAGACCAATACTTCAAGAGAACTGTAAAATATGTCGGTGAACCCATGACTCACTTGGAATCCATTGCCTCCTCTGCGGTAAGAATAAATTCTATAGAAGGATGAGAAGAAGAAACTAATAAAAAAAAGGAAAAGTGATTATATAAATATTTTGTTGTTGAATTGCTATGTTCAAATATATGCCTTTAATTTAATGAATCACTTTCTGCATTTCATCTTTAGGTTCGTGCGGCCCTGAAAGTGAAGGCATCTGTTATAATATGCTTTACCTCTTCTGGAAGGGCAGCAAGGTTCAGTATATTTTGTGACTGAATCTGCATTTAATATCCTGAAATGTTGTGAAAGTATGTTTCTAACTTGACTTCACACGTTGTCTTTTTATGCAGGTTGATAGCAAAGTATAGGCCGACCATGCCTGTTTTATCAGTTGTTATCCCTCGGCTCAAGACAAATCAATTGAAGTGGAGTTTTAGTGGTGCATTTGAGGTATGTCCTTTATAGGCCGACCATGCCTGTTGTAGAAGCTTGCTTTTATTTTCTGGTTTTACCGTCAGATTTAGATTGTTATTATTGACATCGTGTCAGTGCGAAAGGATTAAAAAATTTTATACTGGCTTTTGGGCATTATAGATCTGATACAAGAACATTGGTACTCCAAGAAATATATTACTTTATGGTCCAGTAAATAACATAGTTTGTTCTCGTCCCTCATTTGCTAAATGATCAGCTTGGTGTTCCACATGTTCTCTCAATTTATGCCATTATTTTTCTTCTTGCTTCACTATTTTTCTCCTGATATTTTTAGTCATATAACTATGTTGCAACCGATGCTGATGGATTTAATTTTGAATTTTCAGGCAAGACAGTCACTCTTAGTTCGTGGTCTTTTTCCTCTGCTTGCTGATCCTCGACATCCCGTGAGTTTCTCTTAGCTTTAGGTGGTGCAATGTTTTTAGTTTGCCATATCAGGGCAGACAGTTATATCATGTACTAGAAGATTCGAAGTCGTATATTGCTGTTGCACCAATTTGTTAATTTCCATAGCATCATTGCGTAGTTCATTTTATCTTTTGGTGCACGCTCTTGGTTTTATCATGATACAACCACCTGTTTTGGCATATAGAATTTTCATAAATCATCTTGATGATGGCTAACTAAATGTGGTCTATAATTGCAGGCCGAATCAACTAACGCAACTAATGAATCAGTTCTGAAAGTCGCACTAGATCATGGAAAAGCCTCGGGGGTGATCAAGTCACATGATCGAGTCGTGGTCTGCCAGAAAGTTGGGGATGCATCTGTAGTCAAGATTATAGAGCTTGAAGATTAAATGATTGTTCTGTAATATAGTTTTTGAGCGATATGACAACGTCCCTCGCATTTTTTTTTTTTTTTTGCAATGAATAATAATATTCTGCAATTACCCTTACGTATCATAAACTGGGATTTGATGAATATTCCGTAGGTTTGACATTTAATTATATACTTGGGAGCCTCGTAGTTGTTTTGATATTGTGTAGTTTGTGACGGTTTAGTTGTGAAAACGCTTGACTTGGTCTATTAAACTTCAGTGCATAAGTTGAATGGTTTGCTCACTTTTAATATGGCCGTCAATGTGGATTTGTCGTCCTGGCAAACAATTTAAGTTGTTTGGTTGAAATTATACTGACCCGTTCAAAATGGGCTTAAACTGGCTAGGCCATGAGGGTTGCAGGTGGGTTGGCCTGTGGGCTGAGAAGAATATATTTATTGCCGGAATGTTTTTGTGCTATTATTTTAGATAACATATAAAAGTTTGAAACCAAAAATTAAAATTTTTTAAGATTTTTTTATTGATTTTTATTTATGAAATGATAAATTTAATTAATTATTATCTAATTTTTTTTCAAGGCTTACCAACTTAATTCGCAATCTTACGTTATCTTTTCCCATTCTGTCTTATTGTAAAAAATCACTCACGAATTTATATATGTCACGAAATTTCGGACGTTATCGTTTATAGTTTAAAGAATTAATAGATCAGAACGCAAGGTTGTTGTTTAATTATTATTTGAATATGTTTTCTCAACATGCTGATTAGAAAAATTGTGGTTCCAAAAAAACTTACAAAGTTGGGAAAGAAATAATTTATAGAAAAACATCTCAACTAATTCAAATGCTGTGATCCCTTTGTTTCTTTTCTTTATTTCTTTTTTTTTAAAAAAAAAAATTATACTGCCGCTGTCTTTTTCAGCCGACAAAACAAAACTGTAATCCGAAACGAACAAATATCCGTCTACCTTTTGTTATACAATGGAAAGGCAGAAGGGTATGTATAAAGATCGAAATTTCACCTGCGGATGTATGTCTATACATTGCGACACTCTTTGCTTGCGACACGCATCCATGTCCAATGTCCTGACCACAGATGTCGGAAATTCCAAGGTTTGTTTCGTGTCTTTTCATTGTCATTGTTATTATTATTCTAATGTCTTTCTTTCACCGTCGACTGCAAATTTAGCCTCAGAAACAAACACAAATCGAAGGTTCTCCTTCAGTGAAGCCTTTTTTTTTTTTTTTTTTTTTTTTTTTTTTTTTTNTTGGCTGTGGACGTAAAATTCGAAATAGAGGGAGATTTGTTTTCGAGATTTTGGGCTTTGAATAACTATTCGTACATTGGAGCCCATTTAAGAGTTGATAGGCCCAGTATCTAAGCCCGTTGATTGTTTTTTGACCTACTATCCATAATTTCGTCTTCTCGTTTCAAAATTTGACTCTTTTTTTTTTAAAAAAAAAAAGACACACACACACACACTTGCTTGTCTCATGGCTAGTTTTAATTTTTTGGAAAAACAATAGAAAATATTAGTTGTCAAAATATGCGAGTATTTATGATTTATCACAGTGTATGCAATTGAAAATAAACTAAATAGTTAGAAACGAGAAAACATAATTCAAACTTGTCCACAACTATTTGCTTGATTTTTAATAAACTCAAATTTCAACTTGCTTCACAAAAGTTGTATTTAATTATAATTTTTTTTCATGTATTCATAATAATTAATTTTCATCAGTTATTCTTACACATTGAATTTCGAAAACAAATATGTTCTACATTCATATTGTACTGCATCTCTATCCTCACATCTCTATCCTCACATCATGGATATATATCGACTTATTATCTAAGTGGTAAAGTAGTTGCTGTTACGCCAATGGCTTCACAAAATTCATTTGATCTGCTAGCAATATTTGGCTTCTTAGGATACTGTTTGCGGCCAAACATATATACATATATATATATATACACCGACAATATTCTAGGTCGAGTAGGTGATCCGCATGCTCTCAAACTTGACATACATGCACACTCAATAGTATAGTACTCATCGAGTAGCTAATGAATCTGACCTGCTTAATCCAAACCCAACTCCTGTCGGGTTATGTCTGAACCCAATATCACATGCAACCCTAGCTAGCTACTCATACAATATGTTTGATTAAATTCTTGCGTTTTGAATTTAGCTATTACAATAGGTCAGTGATTGATATATAATGAGTTTTGGTGATTTTTATGAGACATGGACAAGTGTATGCCTCTGGTGGTTGAGCGATTGAAGTACTTACAAATTACAATATCACCCCCCAATTAACATTTAAGTAATGTCTGCGTTATTTATGAAACAGTTGGTGTGTGTATGCACATATTTATATATACGTTGCATAAATTAATCAATCCTAGCTAAGCTACATGGACTTAGTCTCCATCATCAAGTTTTACAAGTCTGATCAAGTCATTATCAATTATTTTACTTTGTATTAATTAAAATTTAAGCAAATCCTTGAGCTGGGAGTACTCTAAATACATGAGATTAGTTAATATATATAGTATTTAATTAGAACAAACGATGAAATTTCTTGGTCCACTGGAGTCAACTAAATACAACCGATGAATGTAAGGTGGGATTCGTGTATTAAACTTGTTTGTTGGTCGTTGAGGTATAGAGTAATGAATTGTGCTTTTATAAACTTTATTTCACAACCAAACTAGTAAATATTTTTAAATTTTGCATTCCTTTATTGCCTTCATATATGATGACTGACGTATATGCATATGTCTCACATTTAATTTTGCTATATCATTTTTATTTTTTTGCTTTAATGAGGCGCGCAAAAACTGACCAAGAATATGTATGTATATATTTGAATTTACAACTATATATATAGCTATATATGAAAACAGAAGTTTAAATTTTTGTTTAAATAAATTGAAGAAATTGTATTTTGGTTATGTAAGTTTGCGATTTGGTTCTTCTATGTTTGATAAATTTCAATTTTAGTCTGTTATATTTGTTTTTTTATCGACAATTTTAGTTATTTTTTTCAATATGGAGCCGATGTGACACCAATACGACATTGATGTGGTGTTGTGTGTAGTGTCGCCCGTATTATACTTCCGATGAAAAATAAGATAAAAATATTATATATTTGTTGATCATCCATTAAAATACTTTTATATTAATCATAATTATATTGTCAACGGGGATACTCAAGAAGGATATTTTAAAATATAATTTATGAATCATAAAAAAAAATAAATGATTATATATTAAAATTCTTGAATTTAAGAGATATAAATGTGGTCGATGGGTTTTCAATTAACCTATAAATTTTTATGGATTAAATTGCTACGAAGAACCAATAACTCGTCCTCTTTATTTACCTGATGAATCAAAATATATTTCAAAATAATTGAGCATATATATAGGCGCCAAGTTCATGGACCATTTCATGTTACATGCTTTTATGTACAATAAATAAATAAGATAATTAATATTGAATTTAATTTCTTTTTGGTGATAATTATTAATTAAAAAAAATATCCACATGTTCGGTTCAATTTTACGTAATCAATTTAATTAGTACAGCTAGGTCGGCAGTTGCACCATCCGTTTAAGTTGTTGTACAATAAGACGACCCCCTCCCCCTACGAAAACGGCGTGCCCCCAATTTGAACGGACAGAAGACTTAGGGATCGGCGCCTTTGTGCCTCCATTCCTATTTTATTTTTTTCTTTAAATCGGTGCGATTATTAGTATTACTATTCTTATAATAATATTATTAATAATAATAATAATAATAATAATAATAATAATAATAATAATTTTATTTTCATTTGCAACACATTGCATATATGCATTCCGTTATATAATTTATTAATTTAAATATATATAGATTATTTCATTAATTAGAGCGATTATATTTTTTTAGAAATTGAAAACTAAAATGTAAAGTGATCAAGATCTCTTGTCCATTATGTTATACTTAAAATTTAGATATAAGTTTTCTTGTTAAAATTAATTGATCTCTTTATCATATGAAGGGTATTAATATAATAAAAATTCAAAGAATGGAATTTAGATCTCTTAACCTTTATTTAATGGACATTACTCAAGTACGAGCTATGTTCCTTTGTCCCAACCCAGCCTCCCCACTGTTAGCACATACGTTGCGATTTATAAGTTAAATAATTGAATGCGACAGCAGTAAAAATAAAAGGATTCAGAATTCAGCAGAAAGAAGATTAAGAAGGTTGAATTTACCACGAAATTTAAAACAAGTCATTAATCTAGATATATATATATATATATATATGTGTATGTGTGTACGCGCGCGAGTGTGTCATCAATTTGATGACGAGTCTTGAAATTTGGGGGCATGCAGGGTGTTGTTAAAACGTGGCAGACTGTGTATACTGATTCCTTGTTTGCAATATCTTAAGAAAACCACCCAAAGCTTCATCCTCGATTCACAGATTGTTAATATAATGGACCAAAGGGCGCAGCAGTCCGAATCTTTGGATGCATGCATGTCGTTAAAATTGTACTACTCTGAACCATTTTAATTNTAACAAATTGTAAGAAAAAGTAGCCAAGGAGGCGTGAGAAAGGGTAGGCATATTGTCAGCTGCAAAGGACAGGGATTTAATGGGGACCAGATTACGACCTTTGATTTCTACTTACATCCAACCGACAACATCTCCTCATTTTTCCTTTTCTTAATTTGAACTTTCAAACCCTTTTTCTCTCTTAAGCACACACTATTTTTCATATATATTATATATATATGGCCTCGGCCAGGGGGTCAAAGTTATATATAATATAAAATAACAATTAAAAAAAAAAGAGATTTTATTTTTACATGCATACTAATAATATGTGTATAAGTGTGTGTATATATATAACGGTAAACAAAATATTAAAAGAGAGAGTGGACCATCCAATCTGTCTGCCTTTTACTTTGTCACTGATCTTTGATATATATCATGTGTGCCAAACTAATTTTTTTTTTTTAAAAAAATGATAATTAACTTAGTTGCAATTATGTAATATTTTGAAAGTTAAAATATCCTAGAAATATTGTGTGTCGTGTAACAAGTATATATTATATATTATGTGAAAAATATTTAATAGGAATTGTGTAAAATTAAAAATATATGAAAAGGAATAGTAGTACTATGGTAGTAGTATTTATTAGTTGCGTCAAAAGTAAGTGGCATGCATGGATCTCGGCCTACAAAAAAGCCATCCCCCTTTTTTCTTTCTCTTGCGGACGATATTCTTGTAACTCTTGGTTCTAACCCTTCAAAAGAGAGCTTCAAAGCAACTTCCATCTCTCATTTTTCTATATAGATATATATACCTAATTTCGGGATTCTGTATATTGTCTGTTTGAAAGGGGTATACGAGAGGGTTCGGTCTAATTTTCTTCAGTAATGGATTGGAATGGTAATCCGAGAGTTCCCTTTGTTTCTCATCAACCTGAGAATTCTTTTGGTTTTCTCCACAACTATAACTATGACCAATTTTCAGGTAATTTACTTTTGATTTTCTCATGTTGTTCTTGCATGGACCGACTATATAAGCAGCTGTCTCAGACCTAGCAGATATTCATGCCGAAGAAATGCGAAAGTAGATTTATGATGAGGGGCTTGTGTTTGGTTGAACTTTCTTTTATATCCGGGTTAAATACTTCGAAAGAAGTTTGTGAACATTTTTCTACACATGTATCTGGTAAGAGATTTATATAGGTTGATGTTGTAAGTTTAATCACTTTTTCTCTTTTTATTTTGGTTTTAAAGCAAAATTAGTTGAGTTTACATTTGGAATATATAGGCCAGAATTTTCAAATTTTGAAAAAACCGGTTTATAGTATGTGTATCTGTTGAAAAGCTGGTTCAGAAAACAATAATTTTCTTAAGTAGATGCAAACAAATAGCCACTAAATGTTTTGAGTCGAGAAATTATATGAATCAAACACGCGCAGCATCCTTGGTGTTTTATAATTAAGGATCAAAATTTCCTCGGAAAATTACATAAAAATTCAAAATTGTAAGAAGATGGCTCTGACTGACCCTTTAGCTGCATGTTACAAGAATTCTTTACCATAATTAATGATAACTGAAAATGTTGCATATTTTCACATTCCAGCAGGTTTGGAAATGAAGCAGCAATCTATCCAGGGGACACACCATGCGGCTCTGCTACCAACATTACTAGAGAAAAACCATAGTTACGGGATGCAGCAGGACTTGAAGAAGAAACGATTGAGCAACGAGCAGCTGGAATCCCTGGAGAACAGTTTCCAGGACGAGATCAAGCTGGACCCTGACAGGAAAATGAAGCTGGCGAGAGATCTGGGGATGCAGCCCCGACAGATTGCTGTATGGTTCCAGAATCGGCGGGCTCGATGGAAGGCCAAACAGCTCGAGCGCTTGTACGATGCACTTAAGCAAGAGTTTGATAATGTTTCCAGGGAAAAGCAAAAACTTCAACAGGAGGTATGATTTAAATTTACGAGTAATTTTTTGTAAATTTGTTTAATCATAGTTCTTGGTTGGATTCCTTTAGATTACATTAGCGTATCTAATTTCAAGATTCGGCTCAATCATATAGTCAATTTTTTTGGCCTATGAATTCCTTTAACTGATAATAACCTACAGGATTTAGGGAGTCGAAGATCCAGTCTACTACTGAGATTATAACTTAAAGTAGAACATAAATTTTTCCGAAATAATACAACATATTTATCTTTTTCAATTACCAAGAGATGGCAATTCATCTCTCTCACCGGATTCCTCACTGACCAACATATTTAAAAATAAATTAAATCATGGGAAAATTATTATATTGAAGTTTTCTGCGAATGCATGGCGATTATTAGTATCTAACTTGTTATTTTAAAAAAAACTTATTATTTAATAGAGTCCCTACTTGGTCGATGTGCTTCTATCCATTGTTTTATGAGGGGACAGACATCATTTATACATGTTTTTATTTGACGTCCTCGGAACACATAAAAAGGTTGTTAGAGATGTCCTCTGCCATCAACCATGAATTTATAAATTTATCTCATGTATTTATGACTCTTGGGTTTTTTTTTAAAAAAAATCAGATTTCAGAGCTTTACAGTATTTGACCCCCACTTTTATTCTATTTGAAAAATGGGAGTACTAAAAAAAAAACTTCAAAATTTTATGCCAACTTTTTAAAAATAATGAAAACATAAAAACTATATATTTCAGTTAGTCTCAGTTTCAACAAACAAAGCCCTGAAATAGTGCACACTTTATAATTCTCATATACAATACAAAGTTTTGGGCTCATAAATATATTTTTCTTTCCACAAATCAACTTTAGGTTTTGGCATTGAGGGCTATTGTACTGAAGCAGCAAGTGGCAAAGAAGCAAGTCTCAACAGGCTACACAGAAGTGTCCGGTGAAGAAACGGTCGAGAGCACGTCGATCCCAGCATCCATTAACCCTGGTGGAGTTCATCAGATTACAGAATGCAACTCTTTGTTGAACATGGAGGACTACAATCAAGCTGTGATGAACCCTCCATATTGGGCTAATATGCCTTAAAACGAAATGACCTAATGGCTTGCTATTTCCTTTGTTTGTTTATATTTCCCCTTAAACTAAAGATGTAGTGATGATAATCCTAATCCTAGTTAGGCCCTAACTATACAAGGTACGTACTTTTGAGAGGGATGATTAGTTTGCCGATTCAATATCTTTTTTTTTTTTTTTTTTTTTTTTTTTTTTTTTTTTTTTTNCTCTCATAATTCTACAAGAAAATTTTTACGTCGCTGATTGGCATAATTCACTAGGGATTGAGTGAAATTTAAAGGTTTACCTTTATTGAGAAAGACGATGTCAATACTTGCATCAATATTCAACAAAAAAATTAAACTATTCATTGTGTTTGAAATGTTGTAGTGTTGATTTGGCCCATTAATTAGTTGGTCAATTTTGGTAAAACCTAGATGGTTAAGTAATATATACATTCAAAAACTCTATATACACGAGGTCTGATAAATTTTGAAGTTTACAAGACTTAATAGGCTTACATATGTAAATTTGAGCCATAGAATCATCAACTACCTTCTTCATCGTCAAACCTAACATCAAGCCTACGAAGCCAAATCGAATGCAATATCATATGAAACACATCGTAACGTTTAGGAGGCGAATTAACCTCAAAATGCCTCCTCATCTGTACCTCTTCTCTGCATCTCCATATACTTCCTCAACGGAATAGCCATCATTTATTTTTCCAAATTTGGAATATCCTTCACAAGAACAATGACCGCGAATGTCTCCCAGTTCCAAACATCGCTGAAAGGGATGACATAACTATCTTTTATCAGTACAGGAACGCATCCCAGATAGAGCCCCTCCACCATTCTCGGGCTCGCAACTTCGTAGCCGCTGGGGCAGATGCAGTATCGGCTTTTTAGCATCATGCCATGGTAGGAGATGTTTTTGGGCAGGTATTTGTAGATTTCAACATCCGGGTCTGTCTTGTTTTCCTAGAGTTCGAAGAGGATAGGGCGGATTGGACCATGGACGCCGCCAGCGTAAAAGACGAGTATGGGTCTTTGGGAGGGCGGCAGGCTACCAATGAGGCCGCTGGTGATCCCTCCAGGGAGGAAGATTTCGGGGATAGATACGCCTTCAGATGGGTTGAAGTTTTCCGAGGTGTTGGCGTTGCACAATGCTCAGATGGCGTTCTTATACAGGTTTGGGATTGGAGAAGAACTCTCTGGTCCCTAAATTAAATGGACATCATATTCGTTTGTGTGTCACACTGCAAGACACAATCACTTTATAAGATTTATATATATAATATGCAATCCATGCAGTAAAATTCAAGCATTTCATTACATAAAAAAATAATTTTTTCACACCCAATCATGGTAAGCAAGCACGAAATGATCAGCATCAAGGCTTCGATTCCAGTAAGGAAACTTGTGAGAAACAAAATTTACATAATCCGATGCCGTGTTCTACATCAGACTCCATTCATGGGATTCGCGCACGTAAATCAGCTGTGTTATCATAGTTACGCTGAATGGAAGGAAGAACAGGTGAGCTTTGCGTCCAATGTCCGAAAATGGCTAACTTCCATATTCTGTATAAAAATTCCCTCGATCGCGTATGTATGCTTGCAGGGGCAAAAGTGAAATACCGGGGGCTCCCCTTCTTCGTATATGAAAATCTTGAATCTCTTCTCCATTTCCAAACAATTCCTGCAAATTTTTTATTCAAATAAGCTTCGGGATCTTCTTCGGTTTGGTTCCGGCCTTTAGCTTTCTTGATTGCAGCTCGAGCTTGAATCAAATCGGCCTCTAATTGCTTCGAATCACTATACTTTCTTTGTGAGTTTGGAGCCTTTGTAACATTTTGATGTCCATCTCCATTTTCGACCTGTCAAATTAACTATCAAAAGATGAGAGCATGTCGCCAAATTTATGTTCTGTTTAATATGTTTACAAGTCCGGGGTCCGGGTTTTTCTTTCTAAGCCAATACTAAACTTTATACTTTTGGGGAAAAAAAGTAAGACATAAATGAATATTTATTTTTTATTTGCATTTATATGTAAAATGATCTAAAATCATTGTCATATGATGTGCGCAGAATGCATGTTCGAGGTTGTGGAAGGGGCAAAAAGATTTATAACATGTATTTTTTTTAAAAAAAATGAATTTAATCTCCATAAATAATAAAAAATTGTGCATTATATATTCATATAGCTTTTTTTTACTAAAATATGTAATGTCCATTCCAAATAAAAATCTTGAATTACGTCATATTAAAATATAATATAATAATGAGCAATACTCAATAGATTTTAAATTTTTTAGATTTTCGTACTGTTATATATATTTTTTCTAAAATAATTATGTAGAAGTTGCAAACCTTAGTACAAAGAAAACATCGATTTTAAATTTTTTTTTAATTTCACAAGTCTGATTTGATTTTGTAAAATCTCCATCAAAATTTTAGTGAGTTTCGATATATCCTCTAGATTTTTTAAAGGTTTTTCGGAATTCAGTGGAAATTATTCAGGAAAGAACCGCAAGTGTGATTTCGATTCACTCACTATCTCCGGAACCAAAAATTGCGGGATATCGACCATATTTAATGTAAAGATCGTAAATTCTGTCAAGTTTTATGCAAAAGAAAATCGTCCTTCTATTTTATCGAATTGGGCATACAATTCTTTCTATATATATATATATATATATATATTCCAACATAACTTTAAAACAAAGAATCGAGAGAGGACAAATATAAACATAGAAATATTTAAAAAAGAGACATAATAATCCTATTTTGTGGAAGCATTTGGACATATGCATCCTTGTGAAAACATTCCCGAAAGAACTGCCAACTTGGTCTACTGCTGTTGTCTTTACTCATGAGGAAAATCCAAATAATTGGGTTTTCAGAACATATTATCCGATTCTTTTTATTGTTTGGTTTTTTTATATATGTTATGGACTATCGAGTTTCAATTTTAATATGTTTTTTTTTGGCAATATTAATCCTTTGACATAGCGTTAAGCTGTTAACCTAGTGCCAGCATGTCGCTGACCTGATGCTCATATAGTTGTAGGTGAGTACGTGATGTTTACATGTGTAATGTCATATTAACACTTCAATAAAAAAATGATTAAAATGATAACATTTAAATATAAATGACTTAGATAGATCTAAATGATAATATAAAGGACCAAAATAACAATTACGTAAACATGCTTGATAAAAAAAATACAAGTTTTCGTATACAAATTATGTTCATTCATATTCTATGTTTTGGAGATTCTGTTCCACTACGAAAGAATATGATTCCATTGATTGCTATATTTATTTTTATTATTATTATTCATCGATTATCCCAGGAGGTACATAGACGTCATAATCAGCACATCAAATAAAAAAAGACATTATTATTTATTTTATTTTTTTGAAAAATCCTAAGTGCCCAAAATATTAAAGGGTCTCCATTGACAGCAATGCATTTAACTCAAATAACTTATTGTTATAATAATAATAAAGCATAAAAATAAGTGTGAAACGGTGAATATCCCAACAAAGACCAAGGAAATAAGACAAACTCGCAATTAGCTGTGGTCCTTATCGACTATGTTGGTCGTCATACTTCGTTCCAATGATGTTTAAATCATCAACATATACAACAATAATTACGCATCCGGATGTTGTTTTCTTAATGAAAATACAAGGGCATATTGAATTTTTTACATATCCCTTTTTAATCAAGTGATCACATAGTCGATTATACAACATTCGGCCCGATTGCTTTAACCCATATAATGATCTTTGTAATTTCACAGAATAACATTTTCTGGGTTTTGAACTTTGTGCTTCATGCATTTTAAATCCTTCAGGGATTTTCATATATATATTACTATCAGGTGATCCATATAAGTAAGCTGTAACAACATCCATAAGACGCATTTCTAAATTTTCAGATACCGCCAAGTTAATCAAATACCGAAACATAATTGCATCCATCACGGGAGAATACGTTTCTTCATAATCAATTACAGGCCTTTGAGAAAAACCTTGTGCGACAAGTTGAGCTTTATATCTTACTATTTCATTTTTCTCATTTCGCTTTCGAATAAAAACCCATTTGTATCCAACAGGTTTTACACCTTCAGGTGTAAGGACTATAGGTCCAAAAACATTACGTTTATTTAGCGAATCCAATTCAACCTGGATGGCATCTTTCCATTTTATCCAATCCTGCCGATTTTTACATTCACCAAAAGATTTTGGTTCATGATCTTCATTATCATTTATGATGTCGATTGCCACATTATAAGAAAATATATCATCAATTTCTTCTATATCTTTTCGGTTCCATATTTTTCCAGTATTAATATAATTGATAGAGATTTCATGATTCTCGTCAGTTTGTGGTTCTGACAAAACATTTTCATCATCATGTGTTTCTTCAGGAACATCATTCTCTATTTTGTGATCATTATGTGTTTCTTCAGGAACATCATTCTCTATTTTGTGATCATTGTGTTTCTCTATGAATTTTCTTTTTCGAGGATTTTTATCCTTGGAACCAACTGGCCTTCCACGCTTCAGGCGTTTAATGACATCATGACTATCTTCAATTTGTTTCTTCGGAATTTCAATTCGAGCAGGGGCATTTGCAGCATGTATATATGATTTAGTTACCCCTTTTGTGTCTGCAAATGCATCTGGTATTTGATTTGCTATTCTTTGCAAGTGCACAATTTGCTGTACATCTTTTTCACATTGTTTTGTTCTTGGATCCAGATGTAACAATGATGATACATACCATGTAATTTCTTTTTCGGTATGTTTCTGTTCTCCCCCTAACATTGGGAAGATTTCCTCATTAAAATGACAATCAGCAAAACGTGCTGTGAACACGTCGCCTGTCTGTGGTTCAAGATATCGAATGATCGATGGACTATCATAACCAATATAAATTCCAATCTTTCTTTGAGGTCCCATTTTCTTTCGTTGAGGTGGTGCAATAGGCACATACACCATACATCCAAAAATTCTCAGATGAGAAATGTCTGGTTCTTTACCAAATGCAAGCTGCAATGGGGAGTATTTATGATATGCACTTGGTCTGATGCGAATTAATGAAGCAGCATGTAAAATTGCATGTCCCCATATAGAAATAGGGAGCTTTGTTTTCATAATCATTGGTCTAGCAATCATTTGCAGACGTTTAATCAATGATTCAGCCAATCCATTTTGAGTATGTACATGAGCAACAGGATGCTCAACAATGATTCCCATAGACATACAATAATCATTGAAAGTCTGGGAAGTAAATTCACCAGCATTATCAAGTCTAATTTTCTTGATTGTATAATCGGGAAATTGATTCCTCAATTTTATTATTTGAGCAAGTAATCTTGCAAATGCAACATTTCGAGTTGACAATAAACATACATGTGACCATCTGCTGGAGGCATCAATCAATACCATAAAGTATCTGAATGGTCCACATGGTGGATGGATTGGTCCACAAATATCACCCTGAATACGTTCAAGAAACATTGGTGATTCAGTTTGGATTTTGGCTGGTGATGGTCTTATAATAAGTTTTCCAAGAGAACATGCTTTACATTGAAACTTATTATTCTGAAAGATCTTCTGGTCTTTCAATGGATGACCATGTGTATTTTCTATAATTCTTCGCATCATTGTTGAACCAGGATGTCCTAATCGATCATGCCAATTGGTTAATATTGAAGAATTATCAATTACCATGTTTGATTCAATGGGACGTATATGTGTATAATGCAATCCAGTAGGGAGCATTGGTAGTTTTTCAATCACATATTTCTTTCCTGATTTATATGTGGTAAGACACATATATTTCTCATTCCCTTCATTCATTGTTTGAGTATCATACCCATGGGAATATATATCATTAAAACTCAACAAATTTCTTTTCGATTGTGGTGAATATAAAGCATCATTGATCAAAAATTTTGTACCATTAGGTAACAAAAATTGTGCTTTACCACATCCTTTAATCAAGTCTACAGGACCTGATATTGTATTCACCGTTGTTTTTGTTGGTTTTAGTTCCAAGAAATATCTTTTATCTCGGAGGATAGTGTGCGTTGTACCACTATCAGGTATGCAAACTTCAGCTTGGTTCGTAGCATTTTCCATATTTGAACTTCAAAAAAATATGCAATGAAATAAAATTATTGACAATAAAATACAATACAATATAACATACTATAAAACATTATCATACGAATACATAAAAAATAAAATATTTTACATATTTATTCCACCATCAAATTGATCATTATCTGAGAAATCAATCAGAAAATCTCCAGCATCAAAATGAGTTGAACCACTCAAAGGTTCACTGTGTTCAGTAAAGTTGGTCTCCTTTTCTTTCCCCTTTATTGATTCTTTATAAAGTTTACAAAGGTGCTCAGGGGCTCGACAAATACGGGACCAATGTCCTGGAGTACCACATCTGAAACAAGAACTTTCAAATCTTTTTGAGTGATTCTCATTAACACTCATATTCTCTTGATGCCTTTTCGGTGGATGGTTTGGGACGCTCTTTTGAGATGAGTTATAGAAATAACTATCTCGATTATTTTCAAAACCACGGCCGCGTCCACGACCACGACCACTTCCACGTCCACGTCCACGACCACGACCTCGATTTTGTCCTCGACCAAAATCTTGTCTATAACTTTGATTTTGGTTTCCAGGTTTAAATTCATTTTTGCTTACGACATTTACTTCAGGAAATGCCGTTGAACCAGTGGGTCGTGCCTGATGATTTCTCATTAAAAGCTCATTATTCTTTTCCGCCACAAGGAGACAGGCGATTAGTTCAGAATATCTCGAAAATCCACGCACTCTATATTGTTGTTGTAGAGTTATATTCGATGCGTGAAAAGTGGAAAATGTTTTTTCAAGCATTTCCAATTCAGTAATCTCATGCCCACAAAATTTCAGTTGCGAGATCATTCGATACATCGCCGAGTTGTAATCACTGACTTTCTTAAAATCTTGTAATCTCAACGTATTTCATTCATCCCGGGCGGTCGGAAGTATACCTTCTCTTATATGTTTGAATCTTTCTTTTAATCCCTTCCACAAAGCCATGAGATCTTTTTCAATCAGATATTCACATTTTAATCCCTCGTCGAGATGTCGACGCAAAAATATCATGGCTCTTACCTTTTCTTGTGATGTGCATATGCCATTTTCTTTTATGGTCTCATTTAGACCTAATGACTCAAGATGCATTTCTACATCGAGAGTCCATGACATATAATTTTTTCCCGTAGTATCAAGAGCAATGAATTCGAGCTTTGCCAAGTTTGACATGGTGGTACTAAAAAA
>NC_133310.1:22605625-22611415 GCF_012295235.1 Primulina huaijiensis | reverse complement strand
TATATACACACATATATACTTATAATTATAACAAAACAACATTGTCCATAGAGGAAACATTTTTTGATTAGGTAGTTTACAAAGGTGAATCATGATTTACTACAATCTAATGATTTTTAATGGGTGATTTCTTATCATTATCTATATTTTTATATGAATGAGATGACATATTTTAAAACGGATCGACTAAACATTTCACATAGTCGAGATGACTTGAACCCAATATAATACAATGAAATAAAAAAACATTACAAATATAATGCTTAGACATTACCCTTCGTGCGATGTTTTGTACAAAAGACAATGGGAAGAGAGAATAAAGTGGTAAGAGAGAACTTATTTTAGGGAACAAATAGTTGTATCGAGGATCTTCCTTCCGACATGACATCGAAGAACCGCCCGTTGCCCGACCTAAAAAATTTGGAGCAATTATTAAAAAAATAAATAAAGAAATAAATACGAGGGTAATTTAGACCCACCCTTCCAAAAGTCACTCTCGCCCATTTCATCTCATACGTCATCAACAGCTAAAAAACCCCATCATGCGGGACCCATCACTCATAGCCATTTGATGTCAGAAGGCACCCAAAAGGTCCATCAAACCTAATTAAAGTGTAACGAAATAAATCAAATTTTGGTTTTAGAAAATGTAAATTCTTAAAATTTGAGATTTTTATTATTTCAAGAGATAAAGCGAAATAGATCCGTTTTGGCTTAATCAGGCCCGATCCAAATAACCATGTATAGAGAAGTGTCAATAAAAACAGTAAGCGCCAACTCCTTCCTCCTCATCCAATGGCTGGCGAGAATCTTGAGCCAGCCCTTTTGATCTCCACCGTTGGTTAGCCAAATATTTTATATGTAACATAACATAAAAAAAAATTAGGTTTTAAATTTGTTCTGCCTAGCTTACGTCTTTGTTTCTTGTTGAATTTTAAGTTGCTGGCTGTTTAGGTTAGGTCTCTCTCTCTCTCTCTCGCCCTTTCTCTCTCCAAAATTTTCGTCAAATTTTCTTTCAATTTCAACCAGAATTCGACAATGGTATGCATAAGCTGGATCATTGGCATTATGTACATATATAACTTTATTGAATTTTTTCTTTGTTATTTATCCACTCCGCCGATCGATCACATTATTTTGATTGATCCAGTTATAGTGTTTAATTCTTTGGTTGTGACAGGACGCAATGCCGGTTCCACCATGGCTAGAAAAACTCCTAGCCACCGCCTTCTTCACCGTCTGCCGGAGCCACGGCGCCGCAGCCAGAAGCGAGTGCAATATGTACTGCTTGGACTGTAGTGTGGATGACGCCTTTTGTCTCTACTGCCGCTCATCTAAACACAGAGATCATCGAGTGATTCAGGTTAGGCGCATTTAATTTTTTTAGTCGAGAATAGTAATTATGTCATATGTATGTATAACCGTATGTGACACAATTGAATATATCTAATTTCACTTAGCGGACGAATTTTTGTGGCGTTACTTACGGTATTCAAGATTATTATTATGATTAATGTTGCAGATAAGGAGATCATCATACCACGATGTTGTAAGAGTTTCGGAGATTCAGAAGGTTTTGGACATAACCGGGGTGCAGACTTATGTAATAAACAGCGCGAGGGTTTTGTTTCTGAACGAGAGACCTCAGCCCAAATTTGGGAAGACGGCTTCTCACGTATGTGAAATATGTGGGAGGAGTCTTTTGGACCCTTTTCGTTTTTGCTCATTGGGATGCAAGGTACGTAATTGGCACGTAAAATCGAATTCTAGATCACATGTAAGTAGTTTATATTCAAGTTTTAGATTTATAATGAATGAGTTTGTGGTGAATTCTATATATATCCTATGTATGTATGTATGTATGAAATTGATTGATTCGGGTGAGTGAAATCTTTCTATTTATTTAATACCAAAATGGGCTAAGCCACACAAACACACACACACACCATTTGATTTTTCTTGATCAGTATGATTTTTTAATTTATTTAAGCTTGAAGAAATTAGTTCAGCTTGTAGGAATAAGGAGGAATGAGGAAGTAAAAGAAAGAAGATCGATATTTTCATCAAAAGAGGAGGAAGAATTGCGTGAAGCCTCGCAACAAGACATATACCCGTGCACACCTCCTTCAAGATCAAGAAGAAGAAAAGGAATCCCTCAAAGGGCACCTTTTTAGTTCTTAATCAATTGATAATCGATTCTTTATATACAACTCATAATTCGGGGTCATTGTCCCCTAAAAAAGAACATATTTTAGGCTTCCATCTATTTAACTTGTGGGTTTTTTGGAGTATATATTATAGAATACATTATGAAATTCGCTTCTTTTTTTATCACTTTTTTTTTTTGTTGTTTATATCGTTAACTAGCTTGTATCTTATTCTAATTTCTTTTTGTATTTATTTCTGTCAATTAATACAATTCCATTAATTTATATGTTGTTAGGAAGTTGGTAACTCTATCATGACTTTTTGGGGATGGAAACGTACATTTTCTAATTATGAGAGCACGGATAATTACCAATAGTCACGATCAAAGTCATATCTACTGTTTTTCATAATTGTGATAACTCTATAGTTAGATTTAGATAATGAAACACAAAATCTCCCGTCGAATTGTCTCAAATGTCAATTTATTGAGACGAATATCCAAATCGATCCGACTCATGAAAACTAGTAATTTTTATATTAAAAATATTAATTTTCATTGCAAATATGGATCAGATCGAACCATGTCACAAATATATATATCTTTGAGACCATGTCAAGAGAGACATACTCCGAAAGAAATACGGAAAAAAAATAAATCAGAATTTGAAATCTCTATTCTAGAGATTCTAGAAGGGAGCCAAAGGGAAGATATATTGATCACATTTGTGTTATGTGATTGTGAGGGGATGGGGTCCTAATAATATATAATATACGTTACAAAATGTGGAAAAAGAAGTGAAGAGCAATAATGCATAATTGTAATTGAAAGTTGAAAGGTGTAAACGTAATTAAGAAATTAATTAAAGCGTGTCTTCGTGGACTCCGTTTTATAGTTTTCATGGGTCCATCCACTCACATGGTCCGTTTACATAAAGAACAACAACTTTCATTTGTTTAATCGGTATGTATAATTACAATGCAATGGTGCAAATCAACTTTATTTGATGCTTACCTAGTTTGTATAGCTAGCTCCATGAAATGGGGTTAGGATCCTATTTCGTTTGTAATAATTATGTATTTTTTCAAATTTTATGAACAAGTGAAATTCATCTGCGATACTAAAAAATCATATTTTAAAAAATTTTTAAGTAGAAGGAAAAAAAAATATTATTTAAATTTATATAGATGATTGACACAAATACAAGAAACTAATCTAAGTATAAATTAGCACGCAATTTTGTAATTTATTAAAGATTCTATTTGTTACTCATGGTTAAATAAAAATGGATATCTAATACATGTTTAACACATTTTTAGTTCACTAATAATTAATCATTCTATATTATTTCTTGATATATAAAATCAAATGATTAATCATACAAAACAAACGTTCATCATGCTATCGATTAAACCAAATTGAGTCTTAGGATAAAAATCGAAATACAATTGCAAAACATGAAACAGAATGTCACTAGCTAAAGCTGGCTAATTTTAGCCACCCTTTTGCTTACTCAGTACCCTCGTCAAAGATTATATAATACGTAAGAGATTAGGTCTGTTGTGAGATAGTATCACATATTTATATATGAGATAAAGGTTGACCGATTTATATTTGTGATGAAAAAGATATAAAAAATATTATTCATGATTTAGGTCAGATCGAAGATTTATTTCACATAATCGATCTATAAGACCGTCTCATATGAATTTTTATGATACGCAAAATAAAATTCTTTCGACTCTAAATTTAGTTTTTTTTATTGTCCTATTAGCTCAAGGGTTGGGAAACTGAATGGGGGAGGGACGCATGCCTAAGTTAGATTGGGCCAATAAAAGTTACGCTGATGGGCCACCGTACTGTGGAATGAGAAGAGTCTCAAACCTAGCTCAGCTAGTAAAATATTAAATACCGATTGTATGTTTTTATTTTTTGTTTTTTGAAAATATTTATTCGTGAGACAGATCAATTTTATCTATTTTTTATGATAAAAATGAACATTTTTGATAAAAAAAAAACTGTAATATTTTTTTATGATTGATATAAATAGGATATCTATTTCACAATCTCACAAATTTTTTTGTAACTTTTGTGAAATTTCATCTATCAAATGGGCAAGTGAGACTAATAAATTGATATTTATATGTTATACAACTCTATTAATTAAAATATAAATAAATATTTTTTGGGGGGTTAATTTCAGCCACATGTGTCCTTTTGGTTCTGACTTTTATTTGAAATAATAGATAGATAACTCAACAGTAGCGCTTTTGACTTCACAAATCCGTCACTCGTTTCCTCAAAACTTGTCTTGTTTTGCTTACGTACGTTACATTTTATTAATCGCATAAAGTCCGGTCCAAAGCTTATACTAATGTTTCATCATAAAAATTGCTTATTGGAATTTAGTTCAGTGCACAAATAATTTTGAGTAGGTCTCTTGTGAGACGGTCTCACGAATATTTATCTGTGAAACGGGTCAACCCTACCGATATTCACAATAAAAAATAATACTCTTAGCATAAAAAGTAATACTTTTTCATTGATGACCCAAATAAGAAATATGTCTCACAAAATACGATCCGTGAGACCGTCTCACACAAGTTTTTGCCAATAATTTTAAATTTCAAGTTCAAACCATGAAACTTCGAAACCTATGATACTTGTCTCGAATACGTTGAATTTTAAAAATATATATCTTTATCCAATAAATATTTTACTCTCTCCGTCCCAATCATATGTTTACATTTTCTTTCTCGATTGTCCCAAGTATATAGTTCAGTTTCTATATTTACTAGTATTGTTTTTATTCAAAATCATTATTAACTAAAACTTACAAACCGTGCAATCATTTTTTGAATAAATTAAATATATGAATAAACAAATAATTTGAGGCGGATGATAAAATCTAATAAGAAAATAATATAAGATTCGTCCGACGAATCATTTCAACCATATGTATAATTTACACATGGCAGAATATAGGGATCAGTTGAAGCATGCAAGACGAGAAAAATATTAATCTTACATATGCAAAAAGATTAAATTAAATATTGAAAATTGACATGGATCGTAAGTATGCAATGAATTTAGAATAAACAAACAAAAATATTTGCGATAAATTATGAATAAAAGTGCCATGACACGAGAACAATATCCATATTACTCATCTTGGTAACTTCACGTAAGTCGTCACTCGTTTGTTCACTAATTTTGGATCGAATTTTCCAGATCATTCGGACAATGAATATTATTGATTTATTTAATAATAATATAAAAATATAAAATAAATTTATTTTTGATTGACTAATTTTTAGTTTAGTTTCTCGTTTCTTAATTTTATTCCTTATTTTTGTAATAATGCCCGTATCATAGGCCCCTACATATTATATGACATAGAGTACATGAATATCAAAGTCAATCAATACACAATTACACACACGTTGTGAAATTATTTCAAATATGTGAATAAACTTCAAGGCACGTTTGTAATACTTTCTTATAAGAAATATTTTCTCCCTCATTTTAGTCACAGGGATGCGAAAAATTTCTCTCAGGATACAATGGAGATTTTTTTTGAATTTGTAGGTTACTAAATTAAATAAGAATCTGAATGTTTTTCTTGAACTAATGATGACATATAT
>NC_133310.1:22604704-22605345 GCF_012295235.1 Primulina huaijiensis | reverse complement strand
TATATATATAAATGAAATATTGATTCAGAACGGACGCGACTCTTCATGAAACAATGCACCTTTTCATGAAAACGTATAATGAAACAATGTGTTGTTTCCAAAGAGTTGTCTTACCCTTTGCGAAAGGTTGTGTGGATTCTGAATAGCTTTTGGGGGCAACCCCCACGACCTGACCGGGCAGGTCGATCTCCGTAATTTTCGCAGTAATAACTTTGTTCGTTATCGACAACAAAATAAATTATGAAAAATTGATCTAACCAACACACACACGTGTGTGTGTATGAAATCTAAAGTCAATTAAAACATAATTACACACACACAGGGCAGATTCATGGTACGAGTACCGTCATGAAACATTACAAAATAATCGACGCTAGTTGTAGCTGTATAATATTGGTTTAATTTGGTCAATTGCAACTATATGGTCAATCCCAAATGCTATATGTAACTTTTGCTAACGGGTGTGTATGTTTGTTTATATTTGATATGGTCAAAAACTCAATAATTGAACTCTGTTTGATGAAAATCGAACATGTGATTTCGATTCGATGCTAATTATAAGATCGGATGTTTATCGTTTTATCAAATATGTGATAGGTATATAAAAAAAATATTTAATAGAATATGATTAAAATTTAAGA
>NC_133310.1:22604087-22604595 GCF_012295235.1 Primulina huaijiensis | reverse complement strand
ATATCACATGGATGAGCCCATTATCTCCGACCCATCCCTAGTCCAAATGGAAGGCAGGCCCATGACATGCCCAGATATTTCCCAATAAATATCAGGTTTGAGTGTTTAATTCATTTATTATATTATTTTTCAGCAACATCCTTAGCTGCTCTCCACTTATATCCCCAGTCTCTGACTTGAGCGTCGGAGGGATTACGTCAGGACATCATCCTGACCTCCTTCTAACGGTCTTATTCATGATTTCAGGCTCAAGACAATTTCGAAACCTGCGTCTGGACTAGTGACACTTGCTGGAATCAGACCCTAAATTTCTCGTGAGTATCAATATATATATTCCGAACTAAAAAGATTCTATAAAATAACAAGCCAAACTAACTCGTTATATATATAATCTTTGGAAATCGATCCCATTGACCAAAACTCACGACTCTCACTTTTAAAATTCTTAACTCACACAAAGAGACCATAAAATAGCTGACTTTTGGATATCTCCATGGTTGACTTTAAT